>NC_091154.1:33907623-33940123 GCF_040958095.1 Procambarus clarkii | reverse complement strand
CTATGCTAGGTCGAAATATTTTGGACCTTTATGAGATAGGCTATTATTTGTTATTTAAGTTTTCTTGGGAAACAATAGACTAATTTGTCAACTTAGTCCCCAAAATATAATAGGTTTGAAGAGTTTGCTTGCTATCATTTGTATATATACCCCTGCCACTGGCTTAACTTCAGGATATCATCAATGCAGTGTTCCAGAGAGTGGTCCGATCAGAATACCCTGAGGTGGCCTACACTTTTTTCTGTGATGTGTTCACAGGAGGAATGTTTTTTATGTTCAATAACAAAATTCAATAACAATAACATGTTCAATATTTTGTCTCTTTGAATAATATTCGAAGAGACAAAATATCTATCGACATAAAGTCGCTTCATAAACGACATAAAGTCATAAAGAAGCTTAGGCTTCACTCCAAACTTTTGTGCTATAAACTCTATCAAATTATGAAGTAATGTTCCTATGACACATGTATTCTCTCTACAATCGAGACTTGTTCCATTTGGCTTAGACTTTATGTCAAGTTTTAATCCAGCATAAAGAATATCTGCGAGTGCTTTATGGTGAAACCTAAACATTTGCAAAGTGTACAATTATATAACGAAATAGGCCTAAGGAACTATCGCAGTACAAGGACTCAGTAGGCCTAAGACGGAGAGGGTTAGGAGGAGCAGATCGAGAGAGGGGTTTGGGAAGGAGAAGGAGAAAGAGAGGTGAGACGGAGAGAGGGAGAGGATGGAGAAAAGGTAGAGGGAGAGGAAGTGACAGATGGAGAAAGAGGGGGCTGGGTCGGAGAGGGAAAAGAAGAGGCAGCTGAAGAAAGGAGAGGGGGAGGAAGCCGTAGGCTAGATGGGTAAAGCATATAACCTAACAAATAGCTTCATGGTCTTCTATATACCAGGGCTGGCTGGGAATGCTATCTGCTGTCGTTGGTACCTCTGTAGATTTCATATGTGGACAGATGAGGTAAAATATAAGTGCATCTTTAAATTTAGGAATGCCCTACTCTTAATGAAACATTTTAAACCATTCCCGGTATCTGTAGCATATGCACAAATTTTTTTATGAAAACCGCTTAGCATTCTTTGAGAATCGCAATTACTTATTGCTTACTCGTAATCAAGTCCTGTCGTCATTTTCCTGCTACTGTTTGTATGGGAATTTTCTTGGTCAGTGTTATACAGGAGTACATGGAGTGGGTTCTGAGAGTTCCTTTACTTCCAAAACCCGGCCTGGGGCCAGGCTTATCTTATGATAACTTGATCTAAAAGGCTGTTGCTTGGACAGGCCCGCATATCCATTACAACCCGGTTAGTTTGGCGCTTCCTGCAGGAGCTTGTTTAATTGTTGCTGGAACACGTCCACTTTTATATATATATATATATATATATATATATATATATATATATATATATATATATATATATATATATATATATATATATATATATATATAAATCTGATCTGTGTGAAGTGCTGAGCTTCGTATCTTCCCTAACCACCATACAATTGAAGAGAGATGTTGTTATGATCCAAGATGTAATTGATATTGAAGAAGCCGTCTGTGCTCCAAATACATTACTGTACTAACATTCTCGATGATCGAAAACGGAAGTAATTACCTAAGTGTGGTTACTGGTTGAGAGCTACGCTCGTGGTGTTCCGTCTTCCCAGTACTTTTTGTCGTATAACGTTTTGAAACCACTGACGGTTTTGGCCTCCACCACCTTCTCACTTAACTTGTTCGAACCGTCTACTTCTTCGTTTGCAAAAGAAAACTTTCTAATATTTTTTCGGCACCTTTGTTTCCTTAGCTTGTAAGTGTGGATGTACAGGTGATTCATCGTAGCTCCATTCATGTAGATGGGAGCGAAGGTCGCAAAAAAATAGGAAGCTGAACCTGTTTTAGTTATGTAAATACCGGATGAATATCCGATTATGTCTGGACAGGTCTCTTTAAGAGCGGTGGGGCAAGTGTCGGGGTGGTTCGTGTGCCTGTTTTGTTGTGTCTCATTTTTTACTAAACTGATTCACAAAATTATCACCGAAGGTAAAACCGATTTTTGTATAAAGTCACAACAAATATTTGTCTTTGAACTCTCGCCTTACTTAAATAACCTATATAACTAATGTTTATATTAATGGTGCTAGGCTGGGTAGTACTTTTCTTCTAGTCCTACGTTCAATATGAATTCTATCCTTTCGATAGTAAGGGTTAAATGAACTGGATAAAAGGATATAATATAGCTGATATAAGTATTTAAATATATCAAGAAAAAAACACGAAACAATGAATATAAATTGGATAGGATTCAGGACCTGGTAAATACTGGTTTGAAAATATGTAGGTTTATGGAACACATTACCAAGTAACATAATAGACGTGAGAACGCTGGATTGTTTCAAACGTAGGCTAGGCATATACAGTATGAATGAGTTTGGGTAGATGTAAATAGGAGCTGCCTCTGTGGGCCAATAGGTCCTATGCAGTTTTCTTTCTTCTTACGTTATGCAATATAACTCCATTGAAAAGTAGAGGTGCAATACGTACTCATAAGAGACAATTCTATAATTATTAAAGGTCAGAAGCTTTTTAACACCCTATACATAAAAGGGCATAGGTAGTCTACGTCTTTGAGTGTTCAAGCAGGAACTTGCTACACACCTGAAATGGTACTTGATCATCGGGGCTGCGATTCATACTGCAGAGTGTGTTCAACAGTGCCTTAACGGAGCCTGGTTAAACAGACTGTCAACCATGAGGCATGGTCAGAGACCAGATCGCGGGACATTGATTCTTGAAACCTCATCAAGGCAGGTAAGGTGACGAAGTTCAGAATAACGTACTGAAATATTGGGACACAATCATAACGAAAGTTCCTACCAAGGTCTAGCGCGAACACCAGTCACTAAATAATATAGGCCTATTGTATTACTGTCATTTACACCAAACATTATGGAAACTTGCGAATGTGGTCATAAAATAATGACAAAAGATGCGATCTTTTGCATCTTGCCAAAGCCTAATGGTGGCCTTGGCAAAGGGCTTTCCTGGGATAGTTTAAGCGTCATAGAAGAATTAAATAATTATGACCATCTTGCATTTGGGCTGAGATTCTTGACCTGCATAACTTTTTATATTAGGTATTAATCCAATTGAGGATTTCCCCTTGACAAAGTCGTGCATCCCACGATCCAGGTTTTGCATGGCGGAGCCTACGCGTCCCCACCAGCGGTGATCATGTTGAACCATCAACCATGATATTACAAACAGGGACGGCTCGTGAGCTTTACTTCAGCCATGTCATTAACTCACCCTTCAAAGTATGGCGCACGTCGTGCCCTGACGATTTAATTTTTAATAAAAATACAATTATTTTGTGTTACAAACACTACTAGGCTGTAATTTTTTTTACGAGAGATGCAGTACGGTACCTTTATCGTTATTAATCTTGGCAAAATATCAGATCAATATTCCTGTAATTGTTGTCTTCGGTAAGTGATTTTCAAGTGATGATGTTCGACTAAGCTTATCCCTGCATGAGACTGCCTACTTCCTTTATGATGGTTCTTGAAACAAAATGCCCCCTCAGTCCGTTCTCTGACCAGGCCTCCTGGTCTGGTCAACTAGGCTGTTAGACACCACTGCTCGCAGTCTGATGTATGAATCACAGGTTGTGATAGCTAGGCTATGTTCCCATACACATATGAGACGCTTGACTCCTAGAGACCCAAGAGATAGTATGGGAGCACCTGGGTCCTGGGTATAGTCTCGGAGGAGCGTGCGAACTCCTGGGTTCTAGGATTTAGTCCTCAGGTGAGACAGCATGGGAATCCCTGGATGTTGAGTTTGGAGACCCAAGGGGGGTGGGGCATGCGAGCGCCTGGTTGGTAGCCAGGGAGGGGAGGGTATGACACAGCATGGTAGTTGATCGTCGTAGCTTTGCACATTATTCCATTCGAATTCTCGTTATGTGTTGTCATATTATTTTCTGTTTGTGAACACGGTTAACGCAATCGCCTCGAATGAGAGGTGAGGTTATCTTGAGATGATTTAGGGGCTTAGCGTCCCCGTTGCCGCGACCAGGCCTCCTTTTTGTTACACCCCCCCCCCAGGAAGAAGCCCGTAGCAGCTGTCTAACTACCAGGTACCTATTTACTGCTAGGTGAACAGGCGCATCAGGGTGAAAGAAGCTGCCCATTTGTTTCCGCCTCCACCGGGGATCGAACCCGGATCGTTAGAACTACGAATATGAAACGCTGTCCACTCAGCTGTCAGGTGATGCGTCTTCTTTCCTTTGACATCACAGGAATGATTGAGTGATAGTGGATTTTTGTTTTAAGGAGAGTTGTCCAAAATGTTCAAGGCGAAAATGAATCTGTCGTAACATATAATGTCCCAAATCTCCATTGCTGAACTACTTTAGTATTTACTATATAGGTACATTGATTATATTGGCCATTAGAGTTTGATATAGTGTGATTACGGAAATGGAATGCATAGGCTATATCTCATTGGTGTGAGCGTTTGGGATTGCTCTGTTGATCAATCCCGTCACAGCACAATGGCTGTGGGGGGAGGGGGGGGGGGGGGTTTGAGCAGCTTGAGCGCCGGCTATTATGATGTAAACATTGGCTGTGAGGCGGCACGTGGTGCTCAGGGTTGAATCGTGTGGCTCTTCATGTGGAAGTTGGTGGCTGAGGGCAGGATGCTTCCTTCTCTCTTCTTTAATAGTTCTTGCTACTATAGTGTATGTAATGTGTAAATAAGAATTAGTAACCTATGCCAGATTTGTTAGAGGAAGAGAATGGTAGACCTAATTCCTGTTGTCAGGGATAGGAAGCCCTTAGTTAGGATTATCAAGGTCGCCCTAGGACGCTGACCAGGGGCCAGATTCACGAAGCAGTTACGCAAGCACTTACGAACAAGTACATCTTTCCTCAATCTTTGACGGCTTTGGTTACATTTATTAAACAGTTTACAAACATGAAAACTTCCCAATCAACTGTTGTTATTGTTATAAACAGCCTCCTGGTGCTTCGGAGCTCATTAACTGTTTAATAATTGTAAACAAAGCCGCCAAAGATTGAGAAAAGATGTACAGGTTCGTAAGTGTTTGCGTAAGTTCTTTCGTGAATCTGGCCCCAGGGGTAGGAGCTATGTGTACTTTTAGAGTGCAGCCCTCCGGATTTGTTGTGGCCCCAGCGGGCGAACATTTGTCATTCTTGATCTCAGGTGCTGTTTGCCCAGCGTCTTTTATGGCCGCTCTGTTGACACGAGCAGTGATGGTTTTTTGTTTCAAAATCGCCCTCCGTGTATTTTGTAAGTAATACTGACAAGGTGAGGCCGTCGTATACTTTTTTGTTTAATTCTGATTGTAGAATACATGAATGCTTGGACTATACTTAGGTTCCTACGCTAGCTTGGAGTCTTGCTTGTTTGTTTTTTTAACAATTTATATGTGTTTCATATTTCAAGTTTTCTTTTTCCGTCATGTCTCTTCCACTGATTTTTGACAATAATTAACAGGTTATACATTACTTAACAGTGTTAGAGCTGGAGAACATGAAAAAGACTTGAGATCGATAATTATATATTCCTATAATATTTTTGTTTGGTAAAGTATAGGAAACCCTCCCATTTTTCTTTAGATGTATTTATACTGTCGTTGTTTAACAGATGGTTGTTAGGCAACTTCCTAATTTTCTATGTTCCATCAGTAAACACAGTCTTAGACGTATTGTCCCCAGATGTAATACACACACAAAAATGTTTCAGTAGCTTCAGGGCAAGCACGTTACCTTGAGGTTACCTTGAGGTGCTTCCGGGGCTTAGCGTCCCCGCGGCTCGGTCGTCGACCAGGCCTCCTGGTTGCTGGACTGATCAACCAGGCTGTTGGACGCGGCTGCTCGCAGCCTGACGTATGACGTAACGTAACGTTAGCTGACGTATGACGTAACTAACACATTAAACTGGTATGCCTGGTATACCAATAAATTGGTATACCAGCCTGACGTATGACGTAACGTTAGCTAATAAGGATATAGATTTTAATTCTTGTGTAATTGATTCGTGTCCGCATATAGTTTATAAGTTTTGTATGAGCTGCTAATGAACTCACATATCATATCCATCTCGTTCTATTTACATTTTATGTCACTCTGCTAAAATTAATTTCCATGTCTCTTAAGTTTGATTATTGTCGGAAGAAGTTGACTTGCCTCACTATTATCAGTGTATTATCAGTGTTGTTGCGGTCATTTATAGTCTGGGAAGACTGTACGAGCATCATCAAATCAATCACAATCATCAATCATGACGAGCATCATCAAATCATCACAATCAAATTTGCCCATAGTAGGAAAGCAACATGTAAAGGATTTGGGAATAATGATGTCTGACGACCTAACGTTTAGGGAACATAACCAAGCAAGTATTGTGTCAGCCAGAAAAATGATAGGATGGATTACAAGAACTTTCAAATCCAGGGATCCCATCACAGCACTTGGTTGTGCTCTTCAAATCACTTGTGTTGTCCCGTCTTGAGTACTGCTCAGTACTCACCTCCCCTTCAGAGCGGGAGAGATTGCAGAAATAGAGGGAGTACAGAGAACATATACGGCATACATAGACGCAATAAAGCACCTAAATTATTGGGATCATCTCAAAGCCCTCCAAATGTACTTACTCGCTAGAAAGAAGACAAGAGAGATATCAAATAATATACACATGGAAAATACTGGAGGGCCAGGTCTCAAATCTACACAGTAATATAACAACATACTGGCGTTTATTTTCATATACTGTATGTTTGTTGGGTATTAATATGTATTCAAAATATTAATTTGTTTATGGCCCGACTGGATGGTGCTTTAATGTGTTAGTTTATTACTTGTTCGGTAATTGACATGAGTTGTTACGTGTTCAATACTAGTTATTATCTGTTTACACGAGTAAACTACTGAACAGGTCATGCCAGTTTAAAAGTTGACATGCGTTGTTACTTGTTCAATAATGAAATTTTTCGCAAATTTAGGGCTTTGTTAGTGTACTCTAGATACTCGTGAGGCACTCCTCCAGTAGTCTTTCATCCCCAGCTGCGATCCCTGATAAACTGTCTAATATGGACGGAAATATAACTAGTGCTTCTTGTTGACCTTTTATGTTTGTTAATGTTTTATGGTGTGATATACGTGAACCACCTCGCTCCCGCTTCGTTGGAGGAGTTTGCCCATTTGTCTCCGCCTCCACCGGGGATCGAACTCGGAACCTCAGCACTACGAATCCGAAGCGCTGTCCACTCAACTGTCAGGCGCCCTTAACAGAGTTAGAGAGCGGAACTGGTGCTTCTCTAGTAGGGCATAGGTGGCGTTACTATGGTAGTGTGTAGATTTAGTGATCATCTACATCTACAACCTATTGTTGTAGGTAGTAAATGATGCTGTTGTGCTAAGGTGTAAGTGGTAATATTTTTTAGTAAGTGGTAAGTGGTAGTTTTTAGTTTGTGGTAGGATAAGTGACTTTAGGCTGCTGTGCGGAGTTGCCCATTTGTTTGTTCCCTAGGAGTCTTAATTCATATAAATTGATTTGTATGTTTTTTTTTTGTACGAAAAGTCTATTGTGAGTTTTTATTTGTGAGAAAAAGAATGAAACAAATGCAAAATAAGGAATACAAATGCGTGTAAGTTAGGCCTAACTTCACCTAAATGAGACAAGTGACGTCAAAATGACGTGACATTTTCAATCATTACAAAGCATATAATTAACTGTTACTAAGTGCAATAGGGCTTTAATAAAATGTAATATATATTAGAGTTTATATAAAGTTTCCTTGTGGGAAGACAAGCTAACCTAAATATGTATATTTTCGTAGTTGTGTAATTTATACGTTCAAATACATTAATTAGACTATCACGATGTCACACAAGATGGAAATACAAAACCACTTGAAAAATGATGGGGAAAGACTATAATAATTTAAAAATTATAGTTCTCTCAACACTAAATCAACACTAAAACTACTAGAGACTGATTAAGAAAATGGATCACTATAATAGTTATATATATTTAAAAAATTAGGCTAAATATTTAATTGCATAGCCTACTCCGTGATCAGTGGAAGTTCTGTTTTATATTTGTTTATAATTCATATATACTAAACAGGCAGAAATGCTATATCCTTTTAATGTATGTGGTTTCATGCAAGAACCACAAGGTATATTAGCACCGAAGGCTTCTGATATACCTTGATGAAGACGATGAGTCACAATAAAGTGGCTGAAGTATGTTGACCAGACCACACACTAGAAGGTGAAGGGACGACGACCTTTCGGTCCGTCCAATCGACTTGAGAATGGTCCAGGACGGACCGAAACGTCGTCGTCTCTTCACCTTCTAGTGTGTGTGGTCTGGTCAACATACCTTGATGAACTTAACTTTACAGTAATTCATAGACGTTACAGTAGTTAACTTCTACCACTAGTTTATGGTTCGTGGAGAATGGTTAGCGCAAGGTTACCTTTATGGTGAACTACTTTAGGAAGTAGTTATCATGGCATCAGTCGCAGGTTATATATTCACTGACGGTGAATCGTCTTGTTTCCTGTCCCTCTTGCTCAATTTTCTCCGTTTTCTTTTCCTTCTCTCTGTTGTTCACTTCTCTAACTTTTCCCGTTTCTCTGCCTGTTGCTCTAATTTTTTTTCTACGTGTGTTTCTTAAATATTACTCGTACTTCTCTTGTGTTTATTAATTTTCTTACATAATCCATCTCATGGTACTGGCACCTTTGCTGTGTTTCCCAAATTCCTTTGGTGTTTTGGAGCCTGTCTGTACCACTATTGTAGTCTGTGCCAGTGTGACGAGCTAGCCTTTGGGACGTATTCTGATAGTTACTTCCATACTGAGCTGTTTGTTCTACTTAGTATACAGGTGTACACTATTAAAGTGTGGCTCAGCTGTGGTTTACGTCGCAATCCATAACTCTGTAGTTTTTCTGGTGTTAAGGGCGCCTGACAGCTGAGTGGACAGCGCTTCGGATTCGTAGTGCTGAGGTTCAGAGTTCGATCCCCGGTGGAGGCGGAGACAAATGGGCGAAATGTTTCTTTCAACCCTGATGCCCCTGTTACATAGCAGTAAATAGGTACCTGGGAGTTAGAGATGCTACGGGCTGCTTCCTGGAGGGGGGGGGGAGGGGTGTAACAAAAAGGAGGCCTGGTCGAGGACCGGGCCACGGGGACGCTAAGCCCCGAAATTATCTCAAGATAACCTCAAGAAGATAGCTATATTTTTTTAGATTACATTTAGAAATACATTGTGTTTTATTGGACTGTAATGTTCACTTAAGTTAAAAATGCCGTTTTCAATACGTTATGTATAACGACAGAACATTAACATGCTCTCATATACGGTTATGATTATCATTAGCTGAGAATTTTGTTATATTTTTAGACTATAGCGAATCGGAATTGGTACCTGATTATATTTATTACTCTATCCGTATTGATAAATGTAGCACTTGTTGCACGAACTTGCAAACAGTCAGCATTATTCATTAATAATTGTACGTATAAAATCGAGGTACTTCATTGTATCGGTATCGGTGTTACCAGTTTCCCCCTCTGGAACACGAGCTGCCAACAGACTTACCACCAGGTCCTCCAGTACGGCTGAGTGAACATAGGGGGAACAGTTAAGGATCAGTAACTAGTTGTTTTTCCCTTTCCGGGGTCGGGAGTGGGGGGGATAAGAGATGTGTTTGGAGAACTCAAAGATTTAAATATCACGTCACTGGAAAACAGATGATTTGACAGAGATATGATTATAGCATATAAAATTCTCATGTGAATTGACAAGGTAGACAAGCACAGGTTATTTGGAATGGGGGGTAGTACACGGACAAGATGACACGGATATAAATTAAGTACCTCAAGTATAAATATATAGACACGGATATAAATTAAGTACCTCAAGTATAAATTTATAGACACGGATATAAATTAAGTACAACCACAGGGACATTATAAAGAACTCTTGAGTTAGTAGTGAGTTCTACTTGAGTTCCTAGTAGTGAACAAATAGAATGGAATATATAGATATGACAGCGCTTCCCAAGACTCGGGAACGTATACACCAGTTGACTGAAGGCCACGAGGCGGAATCAGAATGCCAAAACTCAACCCTAGTAAGCACAAATAGGTGAGTAATGCCTAACATACCCCCAAACTCAACTCACTTATACACTCATTTTTGCCCTAACCAAGCCGTTTCCTACAAACCTCTGTTCCCATCCACACTTGGCCTACCCACCCCCATTCCCACCCGTCTCGCCCATGCCCCATTCCTGTCTCCCCCCCCCCCCCCCCACCCATACCCGTCTCGCGCTCTCCTGCTTGACACTTAACTAATTGTGCTCTTTGTTCTCGCCTCGCAACCTAAGTTTAAAGTTGAATATCTGGTATTTGTTGTAATACATCTTGTACTTTGCATGAGGATGTGTAGGTCTTCTAAAACACACTCTTGGTTTTGTCCAAAGGTTCATACTCAACAAGATTTGTAAATCAACTTGCCCTGAATCAGCCCCAAGACTGAGTGGCTATGTAAAAAGCAGGTTTTTGTTTGTAATTGTGTTAATCTCATTGGGCTTTATAATTTTTTTTAAATATTTATCAAAGGTTTTTATTTTCAGTGCCCCCCTTCTCCCCCCCCCCAAAAAAAAGTAGCTTTTTGGTTACACTTTGAGCTTTTTTTGAATGAAATTGTACAACTCAAGTATTTTCTGTTAGTTTGTAAATTGCTTTCGAAAGCGATTAAATTAGCGGCAATACTAGAGTTATCAATTAGTTTTTTCTGTGAAACCATAAAGCATATTCTGAATATTTGAATTTAAGTCATTAGAAAGTATTTAGAAGATCAGTTATAACTTTAGAATATTTTTTTTTTTTTGTGGCATCATTTTGGATGAGAAAATTCAAATTCAAAATAAAAAAAATTGAGTTTAACTAACTCATCTTTGTTTTTGGCAATCTGTGAAGCGAAGGGGAAAAGGTGGGGGGGGGGGGGTGGTATGGGGACGTATTGGGTAATCCATTAGGGCTCTACAATTGTAAAAAGATATGTACACTCATGTTCAGATGGTTAAAAATAAAGACATCAGTTAGAAAATATTTGAAGACACCTCGCAGGATTATTTTTGCTATGATTATTATTAATTTTCTGTCATTGTTTAAGAACAATGAGATCACGAGAAGCACGTCTTAATGAGTTTTAACATCTCACAAAACTAAGTATTGTGTCTTTATGTATGGGAGTATTAGTATGGGGCCATGAGGCAGTACGGTAGCATACTAGTAATGTTTGGAAAAAAAAAGGATTATTTAATGTTGATAATTTTCCACCAAATGAATACTTGCCATATTAGCTTGAACGCGTGGTAATATGCCTAAAAGCTATTTGGAACCAAATCACACTTCATTTGCTAACCCAGGCTTTGTCGGCGCTGTGTTGTTGAAGTGCTACATGCACTAACACCTTTCTCTCCCCCATATTAGTGTTTTTATGGTATATGTTAGGCTCATTAAGGTCCCCTCCCCCCTAGCCTAGACCAGTAACTAACCATCCACAGGATACAACGAGTTTAACTCCCAGATATTTATTTACTGCTAAGTGTATAGAAGCATCATGTATAAGAAAACGTGTCTTAAACATCTCGTTCTGCTCGGGAATCTAACACGGGCCCATTCGATTGTGAGCCGACTACGCTGGTTACTGTCCTACAGGACACCAACTTTTCATAAGTTGGCGTAAACAGGCAGTTTCTAAGAGGACTAATTTGATATTCCCCCTTGGACAAGTTGAGCAGGACAATCAGTGCGTGATTGATCGTGCTGTTTGCCACGTTCCTATGTGCTACCCCTTTTTTGTGATCGTCATCCGCTGCGATTCCAACCTCAAAATTTGGAAGTCTGATGCCATGTAGGTACCTGGCAAATGATGGTTAAATACTACCTGGAGGTTACCTTGAGGTGCTTCCGGGGCTTTGCGTCCCCGCGGCCCGGTCGTCGACCAGGCCTCCTGGTTGCTGAACTGATCAACCTGGCTGTTGGACCCGGCTGCTCGCAGCCAAGTTAGGTTTCCAGCGCAACGTTGGAATGGGTAATTCGCCAGTTTGTTCTCCGGCTGGTTCTGCCTTGTACACAATTGAGTAGTCTATGGTACTCAATTTAGTAATGTCCTTATATAGTCGTGGTTGCGAGTCTTTGCATTAGGTTATTGTTCATTGTCTACATATGTTTTCCGTCACCAACCATAGTCATACATATACAACAACTACAAAATGTGAGGATGCTCTTTGGTGAGGTTTTGTATAATTTGTATATGTTAACATAACTGGTTTAATTGTCAGTTGCCTGACCGGTGTTCCTGGTTATCTGTGTTATTCCACTGTCAAGCACATCATTATTCACTGGGTGTAATCTCATTCAGGAATCGCTTATACACGTTTTGAAGGCGCCTGTTGGAAGAGATCGAACTATTAATTATATTGAGGAGCCTTTAGCCAATTCGAAATATCAATTAATTATCTTTTAAAAATTGTTTTGTTTTATACCCCCCTCACTAAAATTGTGTCGTATTAACAAAAGTCAACTACACTCCCTCCCTCTCTCTCTCTACATACGAGTATGTGTACACAGAAGCACATAAGCACATTGTAAACAAGATCCGGGTTATCTACAAACAAAAATAAACATGTCGAACATGTTCTTGAAGTGGCATAATTTGCGCAAAATTTTGAGCTTCGATTACAAAAGCGGGTGAGCGAGGTGCAAGTAAACAAACATGACTGGCAATCAGCTGAGTGGAGTTGATGATGGGTTGGCCATGTCGGTGGGCCATGACTTGCTGCCGTAGCCACCTACACGACGGCGATTTCATTTGGCCATAATAGGAAGGATTTAAGGCCCTCGTCTTCAGTGGTGGAGGATAGTCTTGAGCCAGAGCGGAGTAATGTACGGATTGACTATGGGTGACCTGATTTGAGGAGGTCTGGTCGACGACCGGGCCGCGGGGACGCTAAGCCCCGGTAACACCTCAAGGTAACCTCAAGGTGACCTCCCAGGGGAATGGCTATAGAGGGGGTGAGGAGGGTACTGGAAGAATATGTTCCACGCCGGGCTTGGGGAGTAGAATAACTCCCAGAACCAGGTATCAACCAGGTATCTCTCACCCCAATCCACTCCTCAAGCAAGAGGTCTAAGGTAGATGCCAGTAAAATAACCTGTCCTGTCGAATAATACATAGATTTTTGACGTCAAAATCCTCAGCGGACAAAATATGACGTGCTATAAATCATAGCGGTTTCACTAACAGTACGTGCTCTTAATCATAGCGGCTCACAAACATACGCGTCTTGTATGCTTGGGGTCGCTCGGTTAGGGTAGGTTAGATTCGGGTGTTTTAATACAACTTTTTCTGTCCGTTGTGACGACTCGAGAAGACTGGCCGAGGGAACACGGTGGCTGATATCTTGGGAAGCAGTCCACTGCCACGGGCTCAAACGTTATCGCCGGTACACGGGTGGTACATTGACGGTCGCTGGTACACGGGTGGTACATTGACGGTCGTTGGGACACGGGTGGTACATTGACGGTCGCTGGGACACGGGTGGTACATTGACGGTCGTTGGGACACGGGTGGTACATTGACGGTCGCCGGTACACGGGTGGTACATTGACGGTCGCTGGGACACGGGTGGTACATTGATGGTCGCTGGTACACGGGTGGTACATTGATGGTCGCTGGGACACGGGTGGTACATTGACGGTCGTTGGGACACGGGTGGTACATTGACGGTCGCCGGTACACGGGTGGTACATTGACGGTCGCTGGGACACGGGTGGTACATTGACGGTCGCTGGTACACGGGTGGTACATTGACGGTCGTTGGGACACGGGTGGTACATTGACGGTCGTTGGGACACGGGTGGTACATTGACGGTCGCCGGTACACGGGTGGTACATTGACGGTCGCTGGGACACGTGTGGTACATTGATGGTCGCTGGGACACGGGTGGTACATTGACGGTCGCTGGGACACGGGTGGTACATTGATGATCGCAGGTACACGGGTGGTACATTGATGGTCGCCGGTACACGGGTGGTACATTGATGGTCGCTGGTACACGGGTGGTACATTGATGGTCGCTGGTACACGGGTGGTACATTGATGGTCGCTGGGACACGGGTGGTACATTGACGGTCGCTGGTACACGGGTGGTACATTGATGGTCGCCGGTACACGGGTGGTACATTGATGGTCGCTGGTACACGGGTGGTACATTGACGGTCACTGGTACACGGGTGGTACATTGATGGTCGCTGGTACACGGGTGGTACATTGACGGTCACTGGTACACGGGTGGTACATTGATGGTCGCTGGTACACGGGAGGTACAATGATGGTCGCTGGTACACGGGAGGTACAATGATGGTCGCTGGTACACGGGAGGTTCAATGATGGTCGCTGGTACACGGGTGGTACATTGACGGTCGCTGGTACACGGGTGGTACATTGACGGTCGCTGGTACACGGGTGGTACATTGACGGTCGCTGGTACACGGGTGGTACATTGATGGTCGCTGGTACACGGGTGATACGTTGACGGTCGCTGGTACACGCGTGGCACAGGCACAGGTTGGGTGAATTTTAATTAAAATCTCAACTTAATCTTCTTTCACAATAGCATTAGGCTTATGTATTAAACACTCAATTCCTCTATCACACGACAAACGTATTTCCCAGACACAAGAATGTAACTCTTCTACCACAAGAGGATACGAGCCCTCTTGAGGATACGAGAACAAGAGGATTTGTTCATTTGATACGAGACGTAGTCAGGTCTCTTCGTACAACACGAAGCGACCAACCAGCAAAAGGTCCTGGAATCATAATGTCATACTACCTTTCAAAGGGCGTACTAAAGCAAATGTAGTACCTGCTTGATACCTGCTTGATGGGGTTCTGGGAGTTCTTCTACCCCCCAAGCCCGGCCCGAGGCCAGGCTCGACTTGTGAGAGTTTGGTCCACCAGGCTGTTGCTTGGAGCGGCCCGCAGGCCCACATACCCACCACAGCCCGGCTGGTCCGGAACTTCTGTTAGAAAACAGTCCAGTTTTCTCTTGAAAATGTCCACGGTTGTTTCGGCAATATTTCTGATGCTCGCTGGGAGGACGTTGAACAACCGCGGACCTCTGATGTTTATACAGTGTTCTCTGATTGTGCCTATGGCACCCCTGCTCTTCACTGATTCTATTCTGCATTTTCTTCCATATCGTTCACTCCAGTACGTTGTTATTTTTATTTTAGTAGTAGTAGCCTGCAAAATAATACGGTGAATAATGACAACTTTCAAAATTTAGGGAATCTAGTCTAACGGTGATTGTTTGCAAAGCATGTGTGCTCTTTCGTGGAATACTGCTCTTGTGATCACAGGGGCACAAATAACTGGGCTTCATTTCTCCGTAGTCACTTATAGGTAAGTACATCTCCCCTCCCGGCAGGTGAAATATCCGGACTTGACAACATATCAGCCTCTTCTCCTAAAATGAAAGTATTTATAGTACAGTAACCATGTGGTGGAAAGTACCAATACCAGAAAGTAGACTTCTGTATTCTTGAATTTGGACATACATTAAACTTTTTTTATTAGTAATATGAATACAAGACCTAACCTAACCTCCCTTAGCAATCTTAGGCCTAATACATGGTATTCTAGGCCTAGTAAAGTACATATATGTGCTTAGTAATATTAAAGTTTAGTTTTATTTATATATATTTCAAGACTAGTAAAATAATACAGGAAGCGGTGTACTGGAGCTCCAATACGACACATTGGTAATTTCGACCAAATAGTTACAAAAAGTACGACCTTTCCGGAGGATGGATGAAATATAAGCAACACCTTAACGGCCCACAGAGAGTCAGTCAAGCATTTGAACGACCGGTTCCGCATCAAAACTTTCACCAGAATACCCCAGAAAACTTGCGTTATATACTTACTTACTTACGTTATATCCACGAACAACCGTGGACATCTTCAAGAGAAAACTGGACTGTTTTCTAAGAGAAGTTCCGGATCAGCCGGGCTGTGGTGGGTATGTGGCCCTGCGGGCCGCTCCAAGCAACAGCCTGGTGGACCAAACTCTCACAAGTCGAGCCTGGCCTCGGGCCGGGCTTGGGTAATAGAAGAACTCCCAGAACCCCATCAAGCAGGTATCAACCAGGTATATACTAATGTAGTATACACATTTATACCAGTTTTTACATTGAGTTTGAAAACCATTCGGGTTGACGTCCAATGACTTTTCAAAGGTCAAAGGTTAAATTAAAGGTCAACCTTGTTATTTGAATTCTGGTCTAAAATATGCAAAGAATAAGGGTCAGAGAGCCGCTCAATAGCTTTAAAATTATGTTTAATGAATTCTGTATATGCCATAGGAGCCGAGATATCTTCTCTTGAAATATGTCACGACCTTGGAAAATGTACACTTTTGCAAAATTCAAGGTCGCGTATCCTGAATAGTTGCCGGAACAACCGTGGACATCGTCAAGAGAAAACTAGACTGTTTTCTAAAAGAAGTTCCGGACCAACCGGGCTGTGGTGGGTATGTGGGCCTGCGGGCCGCTCCAAGCAACAGTCTAGTGGACCAAACTCTCACAAGTCAAGCCTGGCCTCGGACCGGGCTTGGAGAGTAGAAGAACTCCCAGAACCCCATCAACTAGGTATCAACCAGGTGCCGTAAATAGCCTGGGTGAAGTGACACGCACTGGCTCATTGGCAGAGAAACTCGAAATTGACCATGGTTTGAACCTCATGTATGTATGCCATCACCCTCTGCAGCTTCTGTCATGCCCTGTAGTCATTCCCAACAACAACAACCGGGCCGCGGGGACACTAAGCCCCGGAATCATCTCAAGGTAATGTCAAGGTAACTCACATATATGAAAAGGAAGGGAAGTAACGACGTTTCGGTCCACCCTTGACTCGTATCATGTCAAGAAAGAGAGAGAGAGAGAGAGAGAGAGAGAGAGAGAGAGAGAATATAAGATATAGGTTTAGATAATTAATTTCTTAAATAAGCTTATCCAGCTTGCAAAAGGTATTCCCATAGATGGGAGGATGCAACATATTGTCCTAGTTCACAAACACGAAACAACTCCAGTATATATCGACTGACAGATAACACCAGATAAAAGTTGTTGCCTCGCTATCTTATCGATGCTAGTGTTTGCTATCGCTGAATAGTGCTGATGATATTGGATAAGAAGAGTCAAGAGTGCGTGAAGACGTTGATGCTGTCAAGGTTGCACTCGCTGCCAATACTGCGGAGCCCTGCGTATTTTATTATGTATTATAATGTCTATTTTATTATGTATTTTAGTCACCAATAAATCTATTTTAGTTATATACATTGCTGTAAGCTCGCCAAATGAACAGAACATTCAAGCTTGTTATTTATTCCTTCTATGTTGACATAATTAAGCAAACTACTGTTTCTTGCAACGCGCATAGCAACATATTATTATATTTATATGCTATCTCAGTTGACTATGTATTTTTAAAAGCCGTCAAAAATACCGTTTGGCCGGGATCCCAGGGACCAGATTCACGAAGCAGTTACCCAAGAACTTACGAACGTGTACATCTTTCCTCGATCTTTGACGGCTTTGGTTACATTTATTAAACAGTTGACAAGCATGAAAACTTCCAAATCAGCTGTTGTTATTGTTATAAATAGCCTCCTGGTGCTTTGGAGTTCATTAACAGTTTAGTAATTGTAAACAAAGCCGCCAAAGATTGAGAAAAGATGTACAGGTTGGTAAGTGCTTTCTTAACTGGTTCGTGAATCTGGCCCTAGGAGCGTGGCCCAGGATCCCAGCCTTCCCAGCCAGGAGCGTGACCCAGGACCCCAGCCTTCCCAGCCAGGAGCGTGGCCCAGGACCCCAGCCTTCCCAGCCAGGAGCGTGGCCCAGGACCCCAGCCTTCCCAGCCAGGAGCGTGGCCCAGGATCCCAGCCTTCCCAGCCAGGAGCGTGGCCCAGGATCCCAGCCTTCCCAGCCAGGAGCGTGGCCCAGGATCCCAGCCTTCCCAGCCAGGAGCGTGGCCCAGGACCCCAGCCTTCCCAGCCAGGAGCGTGGCCCAGGATCCCAGCCTTCCCAGCCAGGAGCGTGGCCCAGGATCCCAGCCTTCCCAGCCAGGAGCGTGGCCCAGGATCCCAGCCTTCCCAGCCAGGAGCGTGACCCAGGACCCCAGCCTTCCCAGCCAGGAGCGTGGCCCAGGACCCCAGCCTTCCCAGCCAGGAGCGTGGCCCAGGATCCCAGCCTTCCCAGCCATGAGCGTTGCCCAGGACCCCAGCCTTCCCAGCCAGGAGCGTGGCCCAGGCTCCCAGCCTTCCCAGCCAGGAGCGTGGCCCAGGCTCCCAGCCTTCCCAGCCAGGAGCGTGGCTCAGGACCCCAGTCTTTCCAGCCAGGAGCGTGGCCCAGGACCCCAGCCAAAAGCGTGGCCCAGGACCCCAGCCAAGAGCGTGGCCCAAGACCCCAGCCAGGAGCGTGGCCCAGGACCCCAGCCAGGAGCGTGACCCAGGACCCCAGCCAGGAGCGTGACCCAGGACCCCAGCCAGGAGCGTGACCCAGGACCCCAGCCAGGAGCGTGACCCAGGACCCCAGCCAGGAGCGTGGCCCAGGACCCCAGCCTTCCCAGCCAAGAGCGTCATGACTAGGGAGTCATTGAGACGGACGTGAGTGTCCTAACCCGTCTCCTTAAGACCCGTACTCTTCTCAGGCAGTATTTTTGATAGTCGCGAAGACAACCCGTCCGGCACAAACATACACCAAGCTCCTCACTCTCACGCCCAGACATATGGAAGAACATGAGCAGACACACGGGCGGGCGGGCGGGCCAGGTCGCAGATACGGTGAAGAAACTATTCCTCAGTGCAAGGGTATTAAATAAATGCAACGAACTAGACAGGATTATGGTATAGGCTCTCTAATTATAACCTGGTTTTGCTTTAACAGGATGGTTCAAGTCCCTTATATATATTTTTTTTATATAAGTAAAGGAATGTGCAGAGGTACAATTTCTCATTTTTTACATTATTTTCATGCAGAATACTGCATATAAAACATACATGCATTCATACACGTATCTGGAGGCAGGTGTCACAGTCAGACCATCATGTGAGAGAATGTAGAGGAGAGGCGTGAGAAAGTTTTATTACATCTTTATTAACACCTGGGGGGGCCTGACGCCTGAGTGGACACCACTCGGGATTCGTAGTCCTAGGGTTTCGGGTTCGATCCCCGGCGGAGGCGGAAACAAAGGGACAGGGTTTCTTTCACATTGATGCTCCTGTTCATCTAGCAGTAAATAGGTACCTGGGAGTTAGACAGCTGTTACGGGCTGCTTCCTGGGGATGTGTAACAAAAAAAAAATAGGAAGCCTGGTCGAGGACCGGGCCGCGGGGACGCTGAGCCCCGCAATCATTAACTGACAAGTTTTTCTCTGAATGCTCTGTATTCCCTTCTTGTGTGTGTGTGTGTGTGTGTGTGTGTGTGTGTGTGTGTGTGTGTGTGTGTGTACTCACCTAGTTGTACTCACCTAGTTGTGTTTGCGGGGGTTGAGCTCTGGCTCTTTGGTCCCGCCTCTCAACCGTCAATCAACAGGTGTACAGATTCATGAGCCTATCGGGCTCTGTCATATCTACACTTGAAACTGTGTATGGAGTCAGCCTCCACCACATCACTTCCTAATGCATTCCATTTGTCAACCACTCTGACACTAAAAAAGTTCTTTCTAATATCTCTGTGGCTCATTTGGGCACTCAGTTTCCACCTGTGTCCCCTTGTGCGTGTGTGTGTGTGTATGTGTGTATTTGTATGTGTGTGTGTGTGTCTACGGGGGAGTGAGGTCTAGCTCCTTATGCCTTGTACCTGTTAGCGTTACATCTTAACTACTCTGACATTAAAGTTCTTTGTCGAATCGGGCCTTAAAGTTATGGGTGGAGGTGGCTTCCATAACCTCCTCTTTTAGAGCATTAAACTTTTTAACACCCGTACAGGGTACGATGCATATGCACTTATTTACTTACGAGGTGAATAACCTTGTGAGTGAAACCATTTCATCTATTCTTCACACCTTATAATTACAATGTCAGCTAGTTACAGAGAACGTTTTATTTCGAGAGCGATATATTTACATTATTCCAAAGTGTTGTTCCAAATACGGAGGAAGAGGGGGAAGAAACTGGGAATGGTGAGGCTGAAGGTGAGGAATATGACTACTACCATATGACGGTGGAGTGGCTTGTCTGCCAGCAGTGAGTGACTCACCAGTTAGTGATGGTGATGACTGGCTGTTGCCTGCTTGCCTGCCGCCTCCGCCCCCGCGCACCCTCTTCCTCCCTGCCAAATGAAAATTCTTTATTCGTAAGTGGTTGTACATTCGTAATTGAGAAAGTTTGCATAAAAGTACAATACATTAATTAGATTAGAGAGTTACAATTACAGCATACCTGGATGAAGTTCCAGGAAGAGTTACAATTACAGCATACCTGGATTGTACCTGAATGAAGTTCTAGGAGTTCTAGTCGCCATGCCCGGCCCAGAACCAGGTTTGACTTGTGAGAGCTTGGTCCAACAGGCTATGGCTTGGATTGATTTGATTGTTGCCACTGGAGGCGGCTAGTTTATTGTGCACCCCATACTTATCCTGTGAGCGGCATCGCATAAAGCATTACAGAGGGCACAAAAGGTCTTTATCAGACCTCAACGGAGATTATTAAATACACAATTTCATCTATCCTTCACACCTTATAATTACAATGTCAGCTGGGACCGACTAAAGAGCCTAAATCTGTACTCCCTTGAGCGCAGGCGGGAGAGATACATAATAATTTACACGTGGAAAATATTAGAGGGGCTGGTCCCAAACCTGCACACAGAAATAACACCACATGAGACCAGAAGACATGGCAGGATGTGCAGAATACCCCCGTTGAAAAGCAGAGGTGCAACAGGTACTCTGAGAGAGAACTCTATCAACATCAGAGGCCCGAGACTGTTCAACACGCTTCCACTACACATAAGGGGCATAACTGTCCGACCCCTCACAGTGTTCAAGAGAGAACTGGATAAGCACCTCCAAAGGATACCTGATCAACCAGGCTGTGACTCATACGTCAGGCTGCGAGCAGCCGCGTCTAACAGCCTGGTTGATCAGTCCAGCAACCAGGAGGCCTGGTCGACGACCGGGCCGCGGGGACACTAAGCCCCGGAAGCACCTCAAGGTAGCCTCAAGGTAGGTAGTTACAGAGAATGTTCTATTTCAAGAGCTATATATTTACAGTGAGTCATTATACAAACATGGTAGGTCTTATCGCTAATACATAATTGTTTGAGCAATGGAGATATTACAGAGTCATAGGGGAGCTGCTGTTTATTATTAGTCTTCACAATACACTACTTGTTTCTTAATCTCATATGTCGTTTATCTACTGGAAGCGAAATATAGATAAAGTGCAAGGATTTAAGGTATTTTATCCATGGTAATAAGATAGGTTGCCATATCATACAATGTGAGTTTAGATTTATCTCTAAATGGTTAAATTTTATTACAATCCAAGATATAGGGTTCGAGTGTGTGTGTCTCTGTCTTTGTCCACACACTTTACACTTTACTTCATCTAGATCCCTATACAAGCCGAACTGCCAGAGATACTTGTAGCCAAATCTTATGCGAGCCGTGACAACATCTGTTAATCTGATTATTTTGTTACTTGCCCGATACACATGTTTTACTTCACACATTTCATTGTGATAAACAATGGTCCTGCTAGTTCCAGTTTGCATTGTTCTGCTTTCTTCAAATTCATCCCGGAGTTCTCTCTCGTCTAATGACACTTTTAAGGGACCTATTTTATAACTCAAGATTTCGTTCAACACTTGTCTTTATTTACTGTAACCTGTGGCTTGGAGTGGCAAACAGGCCCACATATTCCTTACACGCTCGGCTGGTCCAGCACCTCCTACTTTGAGGTTACCTTGAGGTGTTTTCGGGGCTTAGCGTCCCCGCGGCCCGGTCGTCGACCAGGGCTCCTAGTTGCTGGACTGGTCAACCAGGTTGTTGGACGCGGCTGCTCGCAGCCTCTCGTATAAATCACAGCCTGGCTGATCAGGTATCCTTTGGAGGTGCTTATCGAGTTCTCTCTTGAACACTGTGAGGGGTCGGACAGTTATGCCCCTTATGTGTAGTGGAAGCGTGTTGAACAGTCTCGGGCCTCTGATGTTGATAGAGTTCTTTCTCAGAGTACCTATTACACCTCTGCTCTTCAACGGGGGTATTCTGCACATCCTGCCATGCCTCCTGGTCTCATGTGATGTTATTTCTGTGTGCAGGTTTGGAACCAGCCCCTCTACTATTTTCCACGTGTAAATTATTATGTATCTCTCCCGCCTGCGATCAAGAGAAAACAGATTTAGGCATTTTAGTCGGTCCCAATAGTTTAGCGCTTGCAGAAAATTGTCCAGTTTTTTCTTAAAGACCCACTTTTTTGCGGCAATATTTCATATACTTGCTGGGAGGACATTGAACAATACACACAGAAATCACAATAGCGTGATATATTAAATTAATAAATCCACAAAGGCCGTGAGGAGGACTAGTATATTTTAAGAACTTTGAGGCCATCCCAGTCAGTTTTGTCCTTTATCGTATTTATGTCCTTTATCGCGTGCCGTATATGTCCTCCGTATTCCCTTATTTCGGCAATCTCTGCTGCTCTAATGAGTACTGTAATGATAAGTGAGTACCTGAAGAAAAAGAGTTGATTAAGTTGACTGGATGGGTCATTCCTTTCAGATAAAATGATATTGCACGTTTGTGAACTATTTCCTCAAGTGAGGGGGGGGTGTACTTTAGGCCAGCTACGACATTGCCAGAGGCCGGGGATAGACTTTGACTCCTCCTCCTCCTCCTCCTCCATTGTTCCACGTATCCACGTATGAAAGTTACCTTGAGTTTATTTTACCCCGAGTTGGTTTTAGCCTAACATATAACTAGTGGAGAGGCTGTGGGTTTGACAGTGTTGACGCTGATGTAAAGGACGAATTTATGCTGGCCTGAACTGGGAGACAGTGTACACACATGCACACTCACTCACTCACTCACTCACTCACTCACTCACTCACTCACTCACTCACTCACTCACTCACTCACTCTCTCTCTCTCTCTCTCTCTCTCTCTCTCTCTCTCTCTCTCTCTCTCATATTCACTCATGGGTGTAGATAGATTATATGAAACAAGGCTGGACGCTATACAATAGAGAGGGACCAAGACTACCGTACATTCAGGGATGCTCAGCACGGAGATGAGTCTGGAGAATGTGGATGGTAGGAGAGGAGGGGAGAGGAATGAACGCCTTGAGGAGGTTGTTGATGGTGACTCAAGCGGCAATTCTGAAAAGTTCCTCGAAGAAATAGTCTCGTGACCTGAGTGGATGCGTTTCGTACACAGACTGCGAGGTTTGGACGATTCTAAACTCCTTGGACTCGTAGAATCAAGTACAGGTTAAGATGGATCATGGTTGGATGGGTGTTCGTCAACCGTTGTGAACACGGAGTGATGCGATTGATCATTTGAGTGTGTAGACACGGGTGGGGTTATGTTCACTAGACCTGGTGAGAATCGGGGTTGACTGTTCACCGAGCAGTAAATGCTACATTATGGAATTGTTCGGCAATTGGTACTGAACAAATAGGGTTTAAAGGCAACGGTTGGTCCAAGCAACGGTAGAGATTCAGTGAATGGTGATGATTAATTAACATAGAGCAGTACTGAACAAAAAGTGTTGAGTGGTGAATATACCATGATTTAGCGATCATAGTTATCAAAGACGGAAGATAAAATCTTATGAACCAATGCTACGGTACGTCGCGGATCCCCCCTCCCTCCCCCCCCCCCAAACCCTAGACTTGGGACTTGGGGGTAATTTTTTAGCTCATCGTGGTCTAAGGGGTAATGTGTGTGTCTGGGATGACTCGAGACGCGAGTTCAATCACATTGCAGTGCTTCAAAATATTTCATGGTAGAAACATAACGCTATTGTATTCGCCTAGTTGTGCTTGCGGGGGGGGGGGGGGGTTGAGCTCTGCTCTTTCGGCCCGCCTTTCAACTGTCAATCAACTGTTACTAACTACTATTTTTTTCCACACCACACACACACACACACACCCAGGAAGCAGCCCGTGACAGCTGACTGACTCTCAGGTACCTATTTACTGCTAGGTAACAGGGGGCATCAGGGTGAAAGAAACTCTCCCCATTGTTTCTCGCCGGCGCCCGGAATCGAACCCGAGACCACAGGATCACGCGTCGAGCGTGCTGTCCGCTCAGCCACTGGCCCGAGTTTGTGACTGGCAAACTGGGGTGGATACTCGCAGTTCCGCGGAGACCACCAGAGATGTTCAACGATGGAGGAAGGAGAGTAATCACAGAGGAGAAGGGTAAAACGAAGGCAAACGTGGCGAGGCTTGACTAATAGAGTGGTGAAGTTGATGGTTGTTTTAAAGTGTTCAGTTTACCATCATGGAGGTCCGCGGAGCGATGGTTATGCGGATGCAGGCGATGAGTCACAATAACGGGGCTGAAGAAGTTTGACCAGACTACACACACTAGAAGGTGAAGGGACGACGGCGTTTCGGTCCGTCCTCGACCATTCTCAAACGACTTGAGAATGGTCCAGGACGGACCGAAACGTCGTCGTCCCTTCACCTTCTAGTGTGTGGTCTCGTCAAATTGGTTATGCGGCCCTTTCTACCGATTTGTCACTGTTAAAAAATGCAACAGTTTACCCTAATCAGAAACTTAAGAATCCAAGGACAGAAGAAAATGTATATATGCTGGTTAGCATTGTAAATGTGTGGCCACGTCTGTGGTAGAAAATAATAATTAAAAAAAAATCCACCTAGCCTAAGAGGATTGTCAACGTCAATATTAAAGTGCTTTAAATTGTCCGATTCGTCGCATTTTGAACTAATTGGTCAATTTCGTTAAGATTGTAACGTGTTAATGCGAGAAGACGAGTGAGTGTGTGAGGACGGTTCCCAGCGAGGAAGGCACAGAGAAAGGTTATTATCTTGTTCAATAGGTATATCAATTCAGGTAGGGAAAGGTAGCCTATAGGCATGTCCAGTGGGGGTTGTTAGGTAGGCCTAGTTGTAAAACTATGACATGTTCACCGGGGGATTGTTCAGATAGAGATTTTAGGTGAGCTTCATAAGAACATAAGAACAAAGGTAACTGCAGAAAGCCTATTGGCCCATACGAGGCAGCTCCTATCTATAACCACCCAAATTCAACACATGTATATGTCACGGCTGAAGATCCAGGAATGGACATTGAGAAAGGTGTCGAGGCCTGGTCGACGACCGGGCCGCGGGGACGCTAAGCCCCGGAAGCACCTCAAGGTAACCTCAAGGTAGGGGTTATAGGAGTGTTCAGCGGGGGTTGATGTTCAGGAAGGGGGGAGGGAGACTATAAGTATGTTCAACAGGGTTGCAGGTTTAGGTAAATAAGACTATGTTCGTCTTGGGTAAATAAGACTTATGTTCGTCTTGGGGTAAATAAGACTATGTTCGTCTTGGGTAAATAAGACTTATGTTCGTCTTGGGGTAAATAAGACTATGTTCGTCTTGGGTAAATAAGACTATGTTCGTCTTAGGTAAATAAGACTATGTTCGTCTTGGGTAAATAAGACTTATGTTCGTCTTGGGGTAAATAAGACTATGTTCTTCTTGGGTAAATAAGACTTATGTTCGTCTTGGGGTAAATAAGACTATGTTCTTCTTGGGTAAATAAGACTTATGTTCGTCTTGGGGTAAATAAGACTTATGTTCGTCTTGGGGTAAATAAGACTATGTTCTTCTTGGGTAAATAAGACTATGTTCGTCTTGGGGTAAATAAGACTATGTTCGTCTTGGGTAAATAAGACTATGTTCGTCTTGGGGTAAATAAGACTTATGTTCGTCTTGGGGCAAATAAGACTATGTTTGTCTTGGGATAAATAAGACTATGTTCGTCTTGGGGTAAATAAGACCATGTTCGTCTTGGGTAAATAAGACTTATGTTCGTGTTGGGGTAAATAAGACTATGTTCGTCTTGGGGTAAATAAGACTATGTTCGTCTTGGGTAAATAAGACTATGTTCGTCTTGGATGGATGTTCAGATAAATCGGCTTGGCTCACTTTGCAGTTACGTTCTCTTTGGTTCGAGGATTTATATGACTTATGATATTCTCTATTTAAGATGGATTGGATTTTGAACAAATTGTATAATTTATAGATGTAATTCTTTCCTACTAGTACACTCGGTAGCTACAATTTAATTCATAGTGTATGTATAAAGTACCAAGTTAGGAACATTCCTGCCCGCACTTCCCGTTCTTTGACTTAGAATGAAATCCTGGTCGACCAGGATTACCAGGATCAAGGTAACCCGCTCCCTTAAGCCAATCTGTTTGTGTTTGCTCACAATCCGACGTAGGCACCACAGTCCAGTTGATCAGGAACCATTTGGGGGGGGGATGTTTATTAAGTTCCCTTCCGAACATTAAGGGTCTGAAATTCTAGTTAGACTTAAAGGGCTGCATGTTCAGGTAGAGAGAGAGAGAAGACTATAGACATGTTCAAGCGGGCTCAAACAGAGGAGGGTATAGGCATGTACACCCACAGACGGACGTTTAGGTCCGTCTGAACACAATAGGCGTGTTCATCGGGGGGGTTGAACAAAAGGTGAGCAGCGACGAGGAAGCTTGTGAACGGGTGGGGCGTCCGGGGGCAGTCACTGCGCTGTGAGGCTTCCTTTGTCCCTTTGGTTCCGTCCGTCCGTCCGCCTGGCTCTCTCCACCACTCTGGGTCCCCTCACTCACTCCACTCTACTGCCTCTATCCGTCGGACATTCTATCCTTCTGATTCCCTCCATTTCTCCATCCCTCGGGACCCCCTCCGTCAGTTTTTTTTTTGGCACTCTGCAGCACTTTGACAAAACCGCCGTCCTCCTGTCCCCGTGGAGGCCACTAGATATGGTAAATTTTCTCCATCTATCTGGCTTCCTCTGTCGTTTTCTCCTTTCAACTTTATCGCTTCCCTGTTAACTTCATCTTGCCGCTTCCGTTCATTCTCAGCTTCATCCAGCAGCTTCCTTCCACCCTCAGTTCCCTCCCGTTGCTTCCCTGTTGCTTCCCTCGTTGTTGGGCTCCCTCACGCTGCTTCTCTCGTTGTTGGGCTCCCTCACGCTGCTTCTCTCGTTGTTGGGCTCCCTCACGCTGCTTCTCTCGTTGTTGGGCTCCCTCACGCTGCTTCCCTCGTTGTTGGGCTCCCTCACGCTGCTTCCCTCGTTGTTGGGGCTCCCTCACGCTGCTTCCCTCGTTGTTGGGGCTCCCTCACGCTGCTTCCCTCGTTGTTGGGGCTCCCTCACGCTGCTTCCCTCGTTGTTGGGCTCCCTCACGCTGCTTCCCTCGTTGTTGGGGCTCCCTCACGCTGCTTCCCTCGTTGTTGGGCTCCCTCACGCTGCTTCTCTCGTTGTTGGGCTCCCTCACGCTGCTTCTCTCGTTGTTGGGCTCCCTCACGCTGCTTCTCTCGTTGTTGGGCTCCCTCACGCTGCTTCCCTCGTTGTTGGGCTCCCTCACGCTGCTTCCTTCGTTGTTGGGCTCCCTCACGCTGCTTCCCTCGTTGCTGGGGCTCCCTCACGCTGCTTCCCTCGTTGTTGGGGCTCCCTCACGCTGCTTCCCTCGTTGTTGGGCTCCCTCACGCTGCTTCCTTCGTTGTTGGGGCTCCCTCACGCTGCTTCCCTCGTTGTTGGGCTCCCTCACGCTGCTTCCTTCGTTGTTGGGGCTCCCTCACGCTGCTTCTCTCGTTGTTGGGCTCCCTCACGCTGCTTCTCTCGTTGTTGGGCTCCCTCACGCTGCTTCTCTCGTTGTTGGGCTCCCTCACGCTGCTTCCCTCGTTGTTGGGCTCCCTCACGCTGCTTCCCTCACGCTGCTTCCCTCGTTGTTGGGGCTCCCTCACGCTGCTTCCCTCGTTGTTGGGGCTCCCTCACGCTGCTTCCCTCGTTGTTGGGCTCCCTCACGCTGCTTCCTTCGTTGTTGGGGCTCCCTCACGCTGCTTCCCTCGTTGCTGTGGCTCCCTCACGCTGCTTCCCTCGTTGTTGGGCTCCCTCACGCTGCTTCCTTCGTTGTTGGGGCTCCCTCACGCTGCTTCCCTCGTTGTTGGGCTCCCTCACGCTGCTTCCTTCGTTGTTGGGGCTCCCTCACGCTGCTTCCCTCGTTGTTGGGTTCTCTCCTATTGTGTCCATCACCCTCCATCGGGCTCCCTCACCAGTCCTTTGCGTCTTCAAGCAGCGGGACGGGATGGGACATATAAAAGAGCAGCGGAAAGGATAGGGGAATATGAAGGAGGAGGAGAAGTGGGGGAAAGTGCGAGGAAGGTGACTTTTGAAGGCAGTTGAAGTGGTGCATTATTAAAGGCTCCGGCCAGCTTTTCTCTTGGAGGATTTCACCAAGACGCCTCCTCCTCCTCCTCCGACACTAAAGGCGCGTCGTGTCAATGAATGAGCTTCATAGTTTGGGCTCAAGGATGATTCAAATCGTTGGGTTACTTACTGCAGATGGAGGTGGCAGCAGTGTGTATTGGTGGGATAGAGATGCTTATCCGTGATTACGGGAAAGTAAGGTTTAGCTGCAAGGTAATAGTACAAGGGAAGCTGGTAAATGATGTGTTTGTTCCTGTGGAATCGTGCAAATAACATTAGTTTATTGTTGATACTGATTAGTGGCGAATGAACTACCACAACTACTGGAGCTGCTGCTGGAGCTGGTAGTTGTGAGATTAAGTGATAATTGTAGTGTTTGTTTTGCAAGGAATTGTGGTTCATTGTGGAGGTTACCAGACTTACTAGAGCAGCATCAGCAACATCCCAGGTGGTGTGGGAGATGGCAGGAGCAACACGTGTACTGCTCCAACCTTCCGTCACTCAGCTGGGAGGTGGCTGTGCTGCTGCTGCTGGTGGTGGTGGTGCTCGCTCTAAGACCACTATGGTCTCAGACCACCCCGCTGCTGCTGCTGCTGGTGGTGGTGGTGGTGCTCGCTCTAAGACCACTAGGGTCTCAGACCAACCCGCTGCTGCTGCTGGTGGTGGTGGTGGTGCTCGCTCTAAGACCACTAGGGTCTCAGACCACCCCGCTGCTGCTGGTGGTGGTGGTGGTGGTGCTCGCTCTAAGACCACTAGGGTCTCAGACCACCCCGCTGCTGCTGGTGGTGGTGGTGCTCGCTCTAAGACCACTAGGGTCTCAGACCACCCCGCTGCTGCTGCTGGTGGTGGTGCTCGCTCTAAGACCACTAGGGTCTCAGACCACCCCGCTGCTGCTGGTGGTGGTGGTGCTCGCTCTAAGACCACTAGGGTCTCAGACCACCCCGCTGCTGGTGGTGGTGGTGGTGCTCGCTCTAAGACCACTAGGGTCTCAGACCACCCCGCTGCTGGTGGTGGTGGTGGTGCTCGCTCTAAGACCACTAGGGTCTCAGACCACCCCGCTGCTGGTGGTGGTGGTGCTCGCTCTAAGACCACTAGGGTCTCAGACCACCCCGCTGCTGCTGGTGGGGCGCTGCTGGCCACATCACAGACCTCACACGCCTCACAACCTCTTCACCCAACTTGCGCCATTTTGGTTTATTTCTCAACACTCTCTACCTGGCCAGTTTTCTCACCTTTCCAGTTTGTGCATTATTGGCGGAATATGTATAAGGGGAAACACAGTTGTGTATTAACATTTGCTTTTAAACAAATGTACTATGGTTAGGTTTAAGCGTTTGCATGTATATTACATAGGCGTTTAGCACGTGTATCATACACTCAGGTTTCCCCGGTTCAAGAGAGGTAAACAAGTACTTTTCGAACACGAATACAGTATGTTGAAATTAGGATAAAGTCTGTTTTCTGAATTGTAATTGTAATTATCAGGGGAAAGCGCCAAGCCATTACGACTTTATAGCACTGGGAAGGGGTAAGGATAAGGATTTGTGATGGGACGGGGGGGGGGGAAGGAATGGTGCCCAACCACTTGGACGGTCGGGGGTTGAACGCCGACCTGAATGAAGCGAGACCGTCGCTCTACCGTCCAGTCAAAGTGGTTGGTCTGTTTTCTGAAGAATGATGGTAAAGATCGAAGCTATTGAATCATTAACTCAAGTCGGCGTATTTGTGAGGCCTTTGCCTGGATAACAACCAACAGCTTCCACCACAGCTGTGGGGCTTGGTAGCCTGGTGGATAGCGCGCAGGACTCGCAATTGTGTGTCGCGGGTTCGATTCCCGCACCAGGCAGAAACAAATGGGCAGAGTTTCTTTCACCCTGAATGCCCCTGTTATCAAGCAGTAAATAGGTACCTGGTAGTTAGTCAGTTAGTCACGGGCTGCTTCCTGGGGGGGGGGGTGTATGTGTGTGTGGTGTAGAAAAGAAAGTAGTTAGTAAGCAGTTGATTGACAGTTGAGAGGCGGGCCGAAAGAGCAAAGCTCAACCCCCGCAAGCACAATTAGGTGAATACTACAGGCCACGGGACAAACGCCTCGCTTAACTAAATTACAGAAGCAATTAAAGCATCGTCAGATAGATAGATCCATAAGCTACTACAGCGTATCCTGGAAATATTCCGTTCTCAAGCTGCAACCAAATTCATTACCCAGATACACAAAAATATACAGATATGATGCTGTATAAACTATCATGACAACAATTAGGGCTATAAATCAAGTGTCCAAGATTAGATAGTTCACCCTATCTAACTATCTATCACCCTATCCCTCACCCTGTCACCCTATCTGTTAGATAGTTCATATTAGTTTACCCTTCCATCTTTGCGAGAAACATCAGCAATAGAAAGGTCACCTTGCCTAAGGTACTCTGTCTTACCTAAGGGCATCAATGGATCATCGGAAACCCAAAGTACGTTGTAAAAGAAAAAAAGGTAAGTGTTACGAACATGCATTAGTAACTCCACATCCCAGAACGTTCTGGTTAAGATGGAGTGTAAAAGTGGCTTTATCTTGGTTAGAAGAGACGTGGTGCTCGATGCTTGAAGTGCCCAGTGAAGGGTGACATGTGTGGGAACCTGTGTGGTGTATGTGTGACCTGCAGGTGTGTGGATTTGTGTGGTGTGTGTGTGTGACATGCAGGTGTGTGGACCTGTGTAGCATGTGACATACAGTAGTCAGAACATGTGTAGTATGGTGTTGCTTGTTTAAAGCACACTTGCCGTCACATATATATATATATATATATATATATATATATATATATATATATATATATATATATATATATATATATATATATATATATATATATATATACCCCGAAGCCCACATCAACGCATATCACCAGCTGCATATGTTAGGTTGCCCAATATATCGAGGCTCTTCAGTACTCTGTATAAAGAATTATTTAAACCCTTTTTTTATGCCACATATGCTAGACTAATTTTAGAATATGAGGCGCTGGCGTTATCCTCATATCTTCAAAGACTAAACGAAGTTAGAGAAAATCATAAGAAAATCAGACTAGTCCCACAGATGAGGGATGAGTTGCAAGGGCGGACTTAGGAAATTGAAATCATTGGTAGAAACAGGAGTCAGAGGACACATGATAAATGCAAACAGTATTCTCAAAGGAATAGACAAGGTAGACAAAGACAAACTATTTTTAATTTGTGTACACGATCAAGGGGACTATGACAAACAAAATAATTGTTGACATTATTTTATTCTGACAATGGCAAACATATAATTTTGTCAAGTGTCAGAATAGTGAACACATGGAATTCACTTAAGAAGTGGTGGTGGAGGCAGACTCCATGCACAGCTTCAAGTATATATGTGAAGGAGGGGGGGGGGAGCGCAATAGGCTTGCACACCAGCTGATTAAAGGTGGAGAGACGGAACTAAAGAGGTGAAGCTCAACCCCACACAAGCACAAACAGGAGAGTACTGACCATCACTGCAACACTCACTTAATCCACTGCCAGTATAATACCATGCAACGCGCTCATCGCCACAACACTCTCAGAGCTTTAAATGGGAGACGATGCTGAAGGTCAGTGAGTTAAGGGGTAGTAGTAGTAGTAGGAGGGGGGGGTTATGTAAATATGTAGTGATGGTATGATTACCATCATACCTTGTTACCTTGAAGTAACATGATAACACATCATGGTAGCAATAATCATGGTACCTTACCCTAAGGTTGCATTTCTGTAGGGAGTAAGCTGTATTGAATGAAGTGTTTTTGGTAGGGTGAACATACCACCGTAGTGATAGTATTGGGCAGCGTCACTCGTCCTGTGAGTGAACATACCGCCATAGTGATAGGAATTCGGGAGCAGCGCAGCAGGTAGATGTGAGGGTAAA
>NC_091154.1:33892623-33905123 GCF_040958095.1 Procambarus clarkii | reverse complement strand
GTAGCAGAAGGTTCACCCTCTGCAATATGGTATCTTCAGGCCACCAAGGTAGACAGATTAAATATCCCGAAAGGAATCCACAGGGAAATAGCAGTTCGGTTATATAGACTACGTCTAGGTTACAGATGCAACTGGGAAATTAGTGAACCCAGTGAGTGGGAATGCATCTTTTGGCAATCACACTACTTTTGACTATCGATCGTTGATTTCTGTGTTGTTTGTTAATTAACAAACAACACAGAAATCATCGATAGATACAGCGATAGCAGGCGGCTTGACATCTGCGAGGCACTACACATCAAAAAGTCAACACCAGCAATCAACAGCCAATTAATGCACAACTATATTCTACCCACTTCAAGACTCCGCTCCAATATAGAAGCATCAAGAAATATGGGCCAATAGGCCCTCTGCAATTACTTCCATTCTTACCTTCAATACCCATTGTTTCGTGTTCTATCCTGTGTTGAAAGTTTTGTTCACCTCATCCAAAACTGTTGTAACATATCACCTCACCCAAAATGCGGGTATAAAATGAAAAATGAAAGCTGTTTAAATCATAGCATAAGTAAGAACTCTGTTTAGTGTTTGCAGGTAATAGTTGTGTGTGTAAACTAAAAGTCTTTGAAAATGTAATAAGTTATTACGAAACGCGTTCAAGTGTCGCGTCAGACTAGAAATAAAAATGAATTTTGGAGAATTGATTTTTCAATTACCATCAACAGTGAAAAGAAACATAAGAAAGATCGAGAAAATTCGTGTTAGAATTATTAATCTTACTTTTTCGGTCATATTTAATAATATATGTCTACAGGAAAGACTGCTACCAAAATATACGAATATATATATATATATATATATATATATATATATATATATATATATATATATATATATATATATATATACTCACCTAATTGTGCTAGCGGGGGTTGAGCTTTGGCTCTTTGGTCCCGCCTCTCAACTGTCAATCAACTGGTGTACAGATTCTTGAGCCTACTGGGCTCTATCATATCTACATTTGAAACATGTATGGAGTCAGCCTCCACCACATCACTTCCTAGTGCATTCCATTTATTAACTACTCTGACATTGAAAAAATTCTTTCTAACTTCTCTGTGGCTCATCTGGGTACTAAGTTTCCACCTGTGTCCCCTTGTTCGTGTCCCACCCGTGTGTGTGTTTATTAGTGTGTATGTATTCACCTAGTTGTGTTTGCGGGGTTGAGCTTTGCTCTTTCGGCCCGCCTCTCAACTGTGAATTAACTGTTTACTAATTACTTTTTTATTCTCCACACCACACACACATACACCAGGAAGCAGTCCGTGACAGCTAACTAACTCCCAGGTACCTATATACTGCTAGGTAACAGGGGCATTCATGGTGAAAGAAACTTTGCCCATTTGTTTCTGCCTGGTGCGGGAATCGAACCCGCGCCACAGAATAACGAGTCCTGCGCGCTATCCACCAGGCTGTACTCACCTAGTTGTACTCACCTAGTTGTGCTTGCGGGGGTTGAGCTCTGGCTCTTTGGTCCCGCCTCTCAACTGTCAATCAACAGGTGTACAGGTTCCTGAGCCTATTGGGCTCTATCATATCTACACTTGAAACTGTGTATGGAGTCAGCCTCCACCACATCACTTCCTAATGCATTCCATTTGTCAACCACTCTGACACTAAAAAAGTTCTTTCTAATATCTCTGTGGCTCATTTGGGCACTCAGTTTCCACCTGTGTCCCCTAGTGCGTGTGCCCCTTGTGTTAAACAGCCTGTCTTTATCAACCCTGTCAATTCCTTTGAGGATCTTGAATGTGGTGATCATGTCCCCCCTAACTCTTCTGTCTTCCAACGAAGTGAGGTTTAATTCCCGTAGTCTCTCCTCGTAGCTCATACCTCTCAGCTCGGGTACTAGTCTGGTGGCAAACCTTTGAACCTTTTCCATTTTAGTCTTATGCTTGACTAGATATGGACTCCATGCTGGTGCCGCATACTCCAGGATTGGTCTGACATATGTGGTATATAATGTTCTGAAAGATTCCTTACACAAGTTTCTAAAGGCCGTTCTTATGTTAGCCAACCTGGCATATGCTGCTGCTGTTATCCTCTTGATGTGAGCATCAGGGGACAGGTCTGTGTGTGTGTGTGTGTGTGTGTGTGTGTGTGTGTGTGTGTGTGTGTGTGTGTGTGTGTGTGCGTGCGTGCGTGCGCGTATGTGCGCGTGCGTGCGTGAGGGGGGGCGGGTTAGTGCCCCCTGGCACGGGGTGGGTGGAGGCCCATGTTACTAGGTGGGAGCGTGACCTTGGTTGACCGGTGGCCTGGGAGGGGAAAGGGGGAGGCTCGCCCCCTTCCTCGCCACCTCACATCCCACTTTGGCAACCACTCAAGTGCACGCCTCCCTTTAAGGCTATTTAAGTATCGTTTGCCCCAGTCTCCCAGGGTCAGAGGCTAGCTGGGCGCATGCTGATGAGGGTCTGTGCTGGTGTGGGGCACGGGGTGGGGTTGTGGATATGCTGGGGTGGGGCACGGGGTGGGGTTGAGGATGTGTGGTGTGGTGCACGGGGTGGGGTTGAGGATGGGTGGTGTGGGGCACGGGGAGAGGGGTGAGGATGGGTGGTGTGGGGCACGGGGGGGGGGTGAGGATGTGCTGGTGTGGGGCACGGGGTGGGATTGAGGATGTGCTGGTGTGGGGCACGGGGGGGGTTGAGGATGTGCTGGTGGCACATATGCCAAACCAATCTTGGAGTCTGCAGCTCCAGCCTGGAATCCATACCTAGTTAAACACAAGACACAGTTAGAGATGATTCAGGGGAATGCCACTAGACTAGTCCCAGAGCTGAGAGGTATAAGTTACGAGGAAAGGCTACGGAAATTAAACCTCACGTCTAATCTCCTCTAACAGAAAAGGTAGGGGAGACATGATCACCACCTACAAAATTCTCAGCGGAATTGACACGATGGATAAGGACGAATTATTTAGCATGCGTGGATCACGAACAAGGGGACACAGATGGAAACTTAATACTCAAATGAGTCCTTCCTTACCTTGTGGTTATCTTGTGTTGGTTTCGGGGCTTAACGTCCCCGCGGCCCGGTCATCGCCCAGGCCTCCTCATTGCTGTACTAGTCAACAAGGCTGTTGGACGCGGCTGCTCGCAGGCTGATGTATGAGTCACTGCTTGGCTGATCAGGTATCCTTTGGAGGTGTTTATCAAGTTCTCTCTTGAACACTGTGAGGGGTCGGCCAGTTATGCCCCTTATGTGGGGTGCATAACAAATGGATAAAATATAATATTCTGTGTTCTTAAAGAAGTTGTGAATGATGGTGTCGGGTATTTCTTGGTGCGGTGCATCCCGCTTGTTCTCCACCATACACAGTACGACCATTTACCTGGCTTTTCAGTTCACAGTTGTGCCCTCTTGTGCTACTTTCAGTTGAAAGCGGCTGTGTTGTTCACTTTGTTTATTTCCATCAGTATTTTGTATACACTTCTCCTTTTCCCTCTGTTCTTTCTCCTCCTTAAGCTTGAGATTTAAGTTAGTTTTGTGCCTCACAAAGTGCTGTTTACTTGCCTGTGCTGTATATATATATTATTGGCCTCACCTTGGCTGTACAGTTGGTCTTGACGGAGAGCTTATATAAGCATGTTAACGTTTGCCTGTCTCCCATGCGCATAAATGTTAACTTTATATTTTCCTCCGGTATTAATGCTGCAATTTTGTCAATTTCCAAGTCTTCATATTTTCCCTATTCCTGTAGTTGTCTTTCCTTGGTGCTGTAGATTACTTCTGGTCTCCTGTTTTCTTTGGATGTGGTTATTATTATTATTATTAACATCTTTATTGACAAAATTAATTACAGTTTTGCCTAATCTGAGGATTTCGATTAAGTCTTATTAAAGTGAGGATGATGCTGGTATTCACTGTGTTAAGACATCGGCTGGACGAGGAGGTATGATGAAGCATGTTGCGATGATGTATAACACAGGGCTAGTGAGGATATATGGTGACAGCTGATGGTGAAACCCAAGTGGAAGAGTGGTCACTTTCAACTATTATTTTTTTTAATTGAATTAGTTTATAGTGGATCCCATTTGCATCCTGTTTGGGGTGACTGAAATGTTAGTCACATAGTCCTAATGGGTTAATGGTTTGGACCCCTAGTGATCTTTTAGCCAGGTATTTTACATGTAGGGGGAACTAGGTCCATATAGTCTACACCGCAGGGTCGGGTTCTAGCTCATGAATCATTGACTTTCCATGTTTCCGTCGTTTTATGCATTGACCTCATATTTCTAGCATATTTAACTGTATATTGAGTCACTCTCATTATATATTTATGAGGTACATAAATAGCATACATAACATAATACATAAATAGTACATAATACATAATAGAGGTACATAAATAGTACATAATACATAATAGAGGTACATAAATAGTACATAAAATAAATAAATAAAACATAACCACATAAATAGTCTCTCCTCTCCGTTACTCTTCTTGACCCCACACCACAACCTTCCCATTCCTTGACCCCACACCACAACCTTCCCATTCCTTGACCCCACACCACAACCTTCCCATTCCTTGACCCCACACACAACCTTCCCATTCCTTGACCCCACACACAACCTTCCCATTCCTTGACCCCACACACAACCTTCCCATTCCTTGACCCCACACCACAACCTTCCCATTCCTTGACCCCACACCACAACCTTCCCATTCCTTGACCCCACACCACAACCTTCCCATTCCTTGACCCCACACCACAACCTTCCCATTCCTTGACCCCACACACAACCTTCCCATTCCTTGACCCCACACACAACCTTCCCATTCCTTGACCCCACACCACAACCTTCCCATTCCTTGACCCCACACCACAACCTTCCCATTCCTTGACCCCACACACAACCTTCCCATTCCTTGACCCCACACCACAACCTTCCCACACAAAACATGCATTTGTCTGTGCCTCTTACCCTCTTATACTTAAATAATTATTCCACCATCCTTCCCCCCCCCCCTACTCTTCCTGCTTGATGGGGTTCTGGGAGTTCTTCTACTCCCCAAGCCCGGCCCGAGGCCAGGCTTGACTTATGAGAGTTTGGTCCACCAGGTTGTTGCTTGGAACGGCCCGCAGGCCCACATACCTACCACAGCCTTTTTTTTTTTTGAGTAAAGAGGAAGGAGAGGCATAGGTGAAGGGAAGTATAGAAGTGGGGAATACAGTGAGAGGTATGAAAGCAGGCGGGCTGTCCGCCTTGCTGACACGATGTGCCCGGTTGGTCCGGCACGTTTTTTAGAAAACAGTCTAGTTTTCTTTTGAAGATGTCCACGGTTGTTCCGACACATATATGCCTATATATACCATCCCCCCTCTACCCATCTTCCCACCTCCTGTTTCTGTTCCTCTCTGCTTTTGCCCATAATTATCGAGGATCGATATCTGGCAGTGGTCGACGAGCGTATAATGGTTTCGTCAGAGCGGGTCGGGGCGCCCACAACAGCGCCGCAGGTGAGTGAGGGGCTCCCGGTCGGACTGGCTGCCAGCTTACCTGAGGCAATGCCTGCCTGGCCTTCTTGTTGCCAGGAGGCTGTCCCTTGCCTGGGCTACCTGACTCCCCAATTGATTGGTGTACTGGATCATTGCCCTCCTGCCTGCCTCACTGGCTGGCTGTCTCGCTCGCTCTCTAGCTGACTGACTGGTTTGTAACCCGGGGTCAGTTTTCGTGTACAGTACAGATGTGGGTGGACTGGAACGTATTTAGATAAGGTGTTGGGTGGTGGGGGTCAATACTGGTAAATGGAGAACGTGTTTGGCATAGCTAATAGCGCGTTGGATTTTCAGGAGTGTGTACCTACTTATTGTTCTTCCATCTTGGTCGACTGCCGCTCCCCTCCCAAACATGTGTTGTCTGTATCTGCGTTACGCTCTTCTCATTTCCACCCACCGGAGGAAATTATTGAACTTTGACCAGTTTTTAAGGCAATGCTAAGAGGTCCGTAAAATAAATGCAAGGTTAGAGCAAGAGGAAAGTTTTGGTGAGTGCGGTGGAAGAGTTGTGTGTGTGTGTGTGTGTGTGTGTGTGTGTGTGTGTGTGTGTGTGTGTGTGTGTGTGTGTGTGTGTGTGTGTGTAATTACCTAAGTGTAGTTACAGGATGAGAGCTACGCTCGTGGTGTCCCGTCTTCCAGACGGGACACAGTCCCGTGTGTGTGTGTGTGAGTGTGTGTGTACTCACCTATTTGTGCTTGCGGGCAAAGAGGTTTGGCTCTTTGGTCCCGCCTCTCAACTGTCAATCAACTGGAAAAAAGGAGTGTGCTCACCAGGGATCGAACCTGGGACCTTCTGTGTGTCAGACAGATGTGATAATCACTACACTGTGGTTATCAGTGTGTGTGTGTGTGTGTGTGTGTGTGTGTGTGTGTGTGTGTGTGTGTGTGTGTGTGTGTGAGTGTGAGTGTGAGTGTGTGTGTGTGTGTGTGTGTGTGTGTGTGTGTGTGTGTGTGTGTGTGTGTGCGCGCAGACGTGACCCAGCACGGCCAAGGTCCACCACCTCCTGGCACACTGCTACTCTACGCCTCCCCCCCACCACCGTCCTGGGATATAAACTGTAAAGTTTAGGGTGGTTGCATAACTACCCTGGTACCTGAGAATGTTGTTTTGAAATAGTCGCCGGCTTCTAGGCTCGTGGCTTTGTTTTCCCTCTCATTCCTACCCTATGCGTGTCTGTTACTTAAGGTCCAGGGGGCGAGATTCACGAAGCAGTTACGCAAGTACTTACGAACGTGTACATCGTTCCTCAATCTTTGACGACTTTGGTTACATTTATTAAGCAGTTTACAAGCATGAAAACTTGCCAATCAACTGTTGTTATTGTTCTAAACAGCCTCATGGGGCTTCGAAGCTCATTAACTGTTTAGTAATTGTAAACAAAGCCGCCAAAGATTGAGAAAAGATGTACAAATTCGTAAGAGTTTGAGTAACTTCTTCGTGAATCTGGCCCCAGGTGACTATGGCTTATGGCTATGATTATGGCTACCCCTACCCCTGATTATGGCTACCCCTACCCCAGATTATGGCTACCCCTCTCTTGTCTAGCCTCCGTGCTTGTATACTGACCCCAGCTTGCCTGTTGAGTCCCTAGGTTCCGAAGGTCCACTATTGTCTGCTACCGTGTATGTTGGGCCGTCCTCTTGTTTTGTCTCTATTTATGTACATTATCTCTCATCTTGTATGCTGTTCGCATTTGTTTCCCCGTCGCCTTGTCTGGTGGGCGTGCATTGTCTTCTCATACCCTCGGGATTGTCACCATAGGCTTTACTTGACTACAATAGGCTCGTCACTATATATACATATATACACATATATATATATATATATATATATATATATATATATATATATATATATATATATATATATATATATATATATATATGTATATATATATATATTATTAAATATGACCGAAAAAGTAAGATTAATAATTCTAACACGAATTTTCTCAATCTTTCGTACATTACGCTTCACTGTTGGAGGTAAATCAAAAATTAATTCTCCAAAATTCATTTTTATTTCTAGTCTGACGCGACACGGGCGCGTTTCGTAAAACTTATTACATTTTCAAAGACTTTAGTTCACAAATACACAACTGAATAGAACTTACGTATCTCCGATTTTATATCTACATTTGAGTGAGGTGGGAGGGGTGATGTGCCATTAACACAAGACAGAACAAGAGGGGATATTAATAGGGTATTAAAAGTATCAACACAAGACAGAACACAAACAATGGGTATTGAATAGAAGTGTTTATAGAAAGCCTATTGGTCCATATTTCTTGATACTTCTATATTGGAGCGGAGTCTTGAGGTGGGTAGAATATAGTTGTGCAATAATTGGCTGTTGATTGCTGGTGTTGACTTCTTGATGTGTAGTGCCTCGCAAACGTCAAGCCGCCTGCTATCGCTGTATCTATCGATGATTTCTGTGTTGTTTACTAGGATTTCTCTGGCGATGGTTTGGTTGTGGGAAGAGATTATATGTTCCTTAATGGAGCCCTGTTGCTTATGCATCGTTAAACGCCTAGAAAGAGATGTTGTTGTCTTGCCTATATACTGGGTTTTTTGGAGCTTACAGTCCCCAAGTGGGCATTTGAAGGCATAGACGACGTTAGTCTCTTTTAAAGCGTTCTGTTTTGTGTCTGGAGAGTTTCTCATGAGTAGGCTGGCCGTTTTTCTGGTTTTATAGTAAATCGTCAGTTGTATCCTCTGATTTTTGTCTGCAGGGATAACGTCTCTATTAACAATATCTTTCAGGACCCTTTCCTCCGTTTTATGAGCTGTGGAAAAGAAGTTCCTGTAAAATAGTCTAATAGGGGGTATAGGTGTTGTGTTAGTTGTCTCTTCAGAGGTTGCATGGCTTTTCACTTTCCTTCTTATGATGTCTTCGACGAAACCATTGGAGAAGCCGTTATTGACTAGGACCTGCCTTACCCTACAGAGTTCTCTGAACTCTGTAGGGTAAGGCAACTATATTCTACCCACCTCAAGACTCCGCTCCAATATAGAAGCATCAAGAAATATGGACCAATAGGCTTTCTACAAACACTTCTATTCAATACCCATTGTTTGTGTTCTGTCTTGTGTTGATACTTTTAATACCCTATTAATATCCCCTCTTGTTCTGTCTTGTGTTAATGCCACATCACCCCTCCCACCTCACTCAAATGTAGATATAAAATCGGAGATACGTAAGTTCTATTCAGTTGTGTATTTGTGAACTAAAGTCTTTGAAAATGTAATAAGTTTTACGAAACGCGCCCGTGTCGCGTCAGACTAGAAATAAAAATGAATTTTGGAGAATTAATTTTTGATTTACCTCCAACAGTGAAGCGTAATGTACGAAAGATTGAGAAAATTCGTGTTAGAATTATTAATCTTACTTTTTCGGTCATATTTAATAATATATGTCTACAGGAAAGACTGCTACCAAAATATACTAATATATATATATATATATATATATATATATATATATATATATATATATATATATATATATATATAGGGGTACCACCTCTGGTGCAAGTGTAGGGACCCCATAGCCTCGGAGAAGAAACAGTGAAAAGAGTATATTAAAATGCAAAAGTTATTATAGGCCTATGCATAGACTGTAAAATAAAAATTATAAATTTGATCGTGGAGTGATATCCTGTACAATGAAGATTGAAGGGATATCAGGTAGAAAGGTTAATTAACAACATATGTAACAAATTGCAAAGAGTAGAATGAAAAGAAGGCGACAAGGAGAGAGAGAGAGATCTGAAGATGAAAGAGAAGCGAGAAAGAATGAGAGAGAAGAAGGCACAGTATTTTTAATTGTAGAAATATGTTATTATATTGTCTGTGTCGTGAAATAAGCTGACATAGAGACAGTTGATAAGCTTTAAAAAAATCAGTTTCGCAGATGTGGATTTCCAAAAGGTAATTAATTCACTAGATGCAGATGCCGGTAACTGAACTAAAATCAGTATATTAATCATTAAATAATTATAAAATGCTCTGATGAAGGCGAATTGAGCCGAAAACGCGTTTAGCATTCTCTATTGTTCAAATGTGGGTTTTCCGCATACTTGAATCAGTGTTTTTGTGATCGTTGTTGCATATTAAGCATTAAATATATAATATTGATAAAAGTAATATATGAAAATAAATAATAATATTGATAAAAGTAATATGAAGTTAAATAATAATAGTAATCATAGTAATTTAATATCAGCTGACAGTCAATGGATGAATTACATGAATCAACATGTGGAAGGCTATGTAGTGTTAGCTGGGTGTGAGAGAGTGTGAGGGATACATATAGATGGATAGGATGTTGGGCGGTGGACGGTGTGGAATGGGAACAGGTGAGCAGGGATAGGTGGGTGGAGGGTACAGGAGGGGGGCGACACACACACACGCAGGTGGTGGAGCGGGTAATAATAAGTGGGAGGAAGGACGTGAAGAGTCCTTCTTCACGTCCCCCCCCCCCCTCATGAAGAGGTGGGGGGATGGGGTGTATTGTTATAGATAGGTGGTGAGCCAGGGGAGGTGGGTAGGGGGGTGGTGGTGCATGTGAAAGGTTTCCCCTTGATGGCAGCCCCATCATCGGGTCACGCTCAATTTCACCCAAGTTTCTCCTGTTGACACATTGGCCTCTTCTCTTCTATTAATGTTTGCTCACAAGACATCGTTATGTCTTCGACGTATTTGCACGCGTTGGTGTGTTTTTGTTGTGTTTTAATATGGTGTGGGATTAACAATTTGTGTGTGTGCACATTGTTAGTTGTGTTTGCAGGGGTTGAACTCCAGCTCCTGGAGCCGATTCTTGACTTTCAGTAAACCGCTGTAGTTGGTTGGTTTTATACATATTTATGTCTAAGGCCAATTGCTGGGGTATTTAGTCAATCATAGCTAAAATTGGCATGGTAAGGTTCGGTGTATGGAGCCAGTCTTCAGTAACAACATACTGGAGCGAGAGTTACGGTAGAAAATACAGAATAGACGTGGTGAAGAGTGAAGGTGGTGTAGGTTATCTTGAGATGATTTCGGGGTTTTAGCGTCTCCGCGGCCCGGTCCTCGACCAGGCCTCCACCCCCAGGAAGCAGCCCATGACAGCTGACTAACACCCAGGTACCTATTTTACTGCTAGGTAACAGGGGCATAGGGTGAAAGAAACTCTGCCCATTGTTTCTCGCCGGCGCCCGGGATCGAACCCGGGACCACAGGATCACAAGGCCAGTGTGCTGTCCGCTCGGCCGACCGGCTCCCTCCGGTGTAAGTACTTTAAGTACGGATCAGTGTAAGTACTTTAAGAGAACACTGTCAACATCAGAGGTCTCCGGCTTTTCAGTGTCAAGAGTGGACCTGATAAACACCTCTAAAGAACACTTAATCAAATAGGTTGTTATCATACGTCAGGCTGCGAGCAGCTGCGTCCAGCAGCCTGGTTGACTACCAACCAGGAGGTCTGGTCAGAGACCGGGCCACGGGGACGTTGATCCTCGGAACCAACAAGAAGTAGACAACAGGATTGATTGATTGATTGCTGAAGATTAAGCCACTCAAGAGGTGGCAAGAACAGGTAAGTAGGTAAGCAAACATTAGAAATATTGCCGGAACAAAAGTTGCAGTTTTTATAAAGCGGCACTAACTTATTAAACAAATGTTACTTCTTGGGCAGATCACTTCGAACACCACTTAACATTAATCTCAACCGGTTACTTAAAATAACTTACATACAAGTGAGTCCTGGTCAATGTATCTCCGGGAATTAGGCGATCATTCGTTCAAATGAATCACGATAATGCACAACGGTATGTGATAAGAGGGGAGTGCGACTAGTGAAGGGAGAGAAGAGAGGAGAGGGAAAGGGAGAGAGAAAGGGGAGAAGGGAGAGAGGGAGGGCAGAAAGCTTGACACAGCGCACTACCACCACAGCGGACTGGATACCATGACCGAAAAAAGGCGGGAAAGTAGAGATGAATAAATTGATTGTAAGGTCAATCCTATAGTATGCGGCCCCAGCATGGAGCCCGTACCTTGTCAAACATAAGACGAAGCGGGAAAAAGTTCAGAGGTATGTCACTAGGCTAGTCCAAGAACTAAGAGGCATGAGTTACGAGGAAAGGCTGAGTGAACTGCACCTCACGTCGCTGGAAGACAGAAGAGCTCGGGGAGACATGATCACCACATACATAATTCTCAGGGGAATTGACAGGGTAGACAAGGATGGATTATTTAACATGGTTACACGCACAAGGGAACACAGGTTGAAGCTGAGAACCCAAATGAGCCACAGAGACATTAGAGAGAACATTTTCAATGTCAGTATAGTTAGTAAATGGAATGCATTAGGAAATGATGTGGTGGAGGCAACTAGCACAACACTTGTACCTCCTATTAGACTGTTTTGCAGGAACTTCTTTTCGACGGCTCAAAATGGAGGAATGTGTCCTGAAAGATATTATTAATAGGAACGTTATCCCCACAGACACAAATCAGAAGACACAATTAACAATTTACTACAAAAACAAGAAAACGGCCAACCTGCTCATGAAGAACTCTCCAGACACCAAACAAAACGCCTTGAAAGAAACCAGCGTCGTCTATGCCTTCACATGCCCACTTGGGGACTGTCAGCCCCAAATATCTCAGTATATAGGCAAGACAACAACGTCTCTTTCTAGGCGATTAACAATGCACAAACAACAGGGCTCCATCAAGGAACATATAATCTCCTCACACAACCAGACCATCACCAGAAAAATCTTAACAAGCAACATAGACATCATCGACAACAGGAGACTCGACATCAGCGAGGGCCTTACACATCAAAACGTCAAATCCAGCAAACAACAGCCAATTAACACGTAATTACATTCTACCCACTTCAGAACCCCGAACCTACAAAGAAGCAAGAAGATAAAACACGCAATGTACCCA
>NC_091154.1:33792623-33890123 GCF_040958095.1 Procambarus clarkii | reverse complement strand
TAGTAGTAAGTCCACTGGGTGGAGTGAGGTTGGTTGAGAGAGTGAACGGTCAGGTGGTGGTTGAGAGTGTGTCAAGCAGTACAGGCGGGGAGGAGAAATGTTGTCAACACTGCGCTTTTCATGCTTCACGTGTATATTTATGTCAGACAAAACAATTCGACTTGGTCCAGTGAGCAAGGCTCCCTGCGTCCGAGTTGTCACTTGTTTTTTTCTTATTGACTCCTTCTCTGAGATATATATATATATATATATATATATATATATATATATATATATATATATATATATATATATATATATATATATAATATATTATATATATATATAATATAATATATATATATATATATATATATATATATATATATATATATATATATATATATATATATATATAATAATAATAATTTTAAAAAATTATTTAATGGCCGAATTTGACTGAAACTGGGCACTGCTAATGAATAATCGCTCTGTTTGGGTTAGGTGAGGTTGCTAAGTTAATTTTAGTTATCAGTATAAAAAATGCAGATCAAAATCATTGAGTTTAATGTATCAATGTATTCGAAAAAAAATTATTGAACCCCCATCTTTATTCGCGAATTTGCCCATCGATAAACACGCAAATCAATTGGATATGGAACACGCACACTTCTTTCTGTCTGATGACCCTCATTTGGCCCCGAAGGAAGGTGATTAAACACCTGGACCCGGATTCACAAAACGTTCCAAGTAGCACGGGCTATGGTGAGCCCGTAGTGGACTTGCCTGGCACAGGAGCGGGGCTGTAACTGTAACAGTGGAATCTTACCTTACATTACCCTTTCAGTTTTATATGGAGCACGACCTACCTTACCTTGTGATGGGTTCGGGGCTTAGCGTCCCAGCGGCCCGGTCATCGCTCAGGCCTCCTGGAGCCAAATTCACGAAGCAGTTACGCAAGTATTTACAAGCGTGTACATCTTTCCTCAATCTTTGACAGCTTTGGTTACATTTATTAAACAGTTCACAAGCATGAAAACTTCCCCATCAACTGTTGTTATTGTTATAAACAGCCTTCTAGTGTTTCAGAGCTCATTAACTGTTTAATAATTGTAAACACAAGCCGTTAAAGGTTGAGAAAAGATGCACAGGTTCGTAAGTGCTTGCGTAACTGCTTTGTGAATCTGGTTCCAGTTACCCGCTTCACATGACCCGGTCGTTCAGTGTTGTTGGTCAAGATATCTCTGGTGGTGGTCCATTTGTGTGTAGAAACGAAGCGATCTTTGATAGAGCTGTGTTGTTCTTGCACCAGTGTCAGGCGCCTTGCAAGGGATGGTGTTCTCTTGGCTATATATATTGCGGCTGACAGTCCCTAAGTGGGCACGTGAAAGCATAGACAACATGCGTCTGTCAAGGAGCTCCGCTTGGTGCCAAGAGAGAGTTCTTCCTGAGAAAGTTAGCGGCTTTCTTTATCACGTAGTAAAGGGGTGAACTGTGTCATCTGGTTTAAGAGTCGGTAGGGGGTCACGTTATTGTCAAGGATGTCTGTCTGTGCTCTTTCTCCCGTCTTGTGAGCTCACAAACCTGGTACCCTCTTTTTACACCCAACCAGACCGTCACCGGAAATATCCTGACCAATAACACCGAAATGATCGATAGACACTACAATAGAAGATTATAAATAGTCGAGGCAATACATATCAAACACTCTTCCAACCATCAACAGCCGGCTTACAGTTAGGTGTGTGTGTGTATTCACCTAGTTGTACTCATCTAGTTGTGCTTGCGGGGGTTGAGCTCTTTGGTCCCGCATCTCAACCGTCAATCAACTGATGTATAGATTCCTGAGCCTACTGGGCTGCTCTATCATATCTACATTTGAAACTGTGTATGGAGTCAGCCTCCACCACATCACTTCCTAGTGCGTTCCATTTACTAACTACTCTGACACTTCTTTCTGATGTCTCTGTGGCTCATTTGGGTACTCAGCTTCCACCTGTGTCCCCCTTGTGCGTGTACCACCCGTGTTAAATAATCCATCCTTATCTACCCTGTCAATTCCCTTGAGAATTTGGTATGTGGTGATTATGTCTCCCCGATCTCTTCTGTCTTCCAGCGACGTGAGGTGCAGTTCACGCAGCCTTTCCTCGTAACTCATTCCTCTTAGTTCTGGGACTAGCCTAGTGGCATACCTCTGAACTTTTTCCAGCTTCGTCTTGTGCTTGACAAGGCTTGTGTGTGTGTGTGTGTGTGTGTGTGTGTGTGTGTGTGTGTGTGTGTGTGTGTGTGTGTGTGTGTGTGGTGTGTGGTGTGCGTGCGTGTGTGTGTGTGTGTGTTACTCCGTACCATGTTTTGTTACTAGAGATGTTGGGTGGTGTGGGAGTGGCGTGTGTGAGGCCCTGGGCAAGGTTGGTTGTACTCGCCTGCCATCCCTCTCTTACTGCTTAATAGTGTTCATATTTTAGCCATGAGACGCGATGGCAGCTCCTTATTTGAAGGCCAGCTTCCTGACCCTTCACTGTCTGGGCCGACCCCTTACAGTGTTCAAGAGAGAACTGGATAAGCACCTCCAAAGGATACCTGATCAACCAGGCTCATACGTCAGGCTGCGAGCAGCCGCGTCTAACAGCCTGGTTGATCAGTCCAGCAACCAGGAGACCTGGTCGACGACCGGGCCGCGGGGACACTAAGCCCCGGAAGCACCTCAAGGTAAGGTCTGCTTTCCTTCCTTCCTTCCTTCCTCTCCACTCTCAGCTAGAATTGTATGTCCACCGGGACTGGGGAAGGCACTGTTCCATCGCGTCTTAATTCTGGCATCGTCCTCTTTGAGTTGCAAGCAACTGGCTGTAAAGTAACACATAAACGTATTTTATTGAGAGCGTTAGTAGCCTAGTGAGTATGCAAGCCCTCCTTGTTATTGTTTAAGATTCGCCACCTAGAACAAAAAGTTCCATGAAGCACGGGCTATGGTGAGCCCGTAGTTAAATATATACTGCTGGTGTAGTGGTATCATGAAGCCCTCCTTACTCTGCGTTGGTTATATACTGGCGCCCTCTTCCCCCCTTCCCTCTCCTAAGCCCCCAGGACTCATTGCCACTTGGTGTAGGAGATCCTCCTGTCAGTCTCAAGAAGCACGTGTTCAGTCCTCTTGGCTTGTTAGTGTGTAGATTACGCCCGCCTGACTGAAGGGAAGGGAAGGGAACTATCAGGGGGGAAAGCACCAAGTCATTACGGCTATATAGCACTGGGAAGGGGTCAGGATAAGGATTTGGGACGGGGGGTGGGGGAAGGAATGGTGCCCCAACCACTTGGACGGTCGGGGATTGAACGCCGACCTGCATGACGCGAGACCGTCGCTCTACCGTCCAGCCCAGGTGGTTGGACCCGCTTGACTAAAACAATTACAGCAATGTAATAAGACAAAACGTCAATTCTCTCACGCAAGATCAACCGTGTATGTATGTGACGCTCGTGTTCTCCCTAGTAATGTGATGGACTGATGAAAATGAATTCTGATCTCTTGCCATGACTAGTGTCGTTGGGAGGTTAAATTTGTTGGGTAAATAGTCCCGACTTTCAACTTTTTTAACGATCTGCTATGGTCTTGAGGTAGAGTACTGGTTGTGTCAAGGTGCGCGGATACCTGGCCTTCCAAGGTTCGAGCCTTTCACAGGGGTGTGAGCTCTTTGTGTGTTAACTTCGACTTGCGGTTTATGCAAGTTTACCGTATATATATATATACGGTATATATATATATATATATATTACCGTATATATATATATATATATATATATATATATATATATATATATATATATATATATATATATATATATGGGTCAAACTGGTGCTGGGTCAAACTGAGCGTGTCTGGTGCTGGGTCAAACTGAGCGTGTCTGGTGCTGGGTCAAACTGTGTGTGTCTGGTGCTGGGTCAAACTGAGCGTGTCTGGTGCTGGGTCAAACTGAGCGTGTCTGGTGCTGGGTCAAACTGTGCGTGTCTGGTGCTGGGTCAAACTGTGCGTGTCTGGTGCTGGGTCAAACTGAGCGTGTCTGGTGCTGGGTCAAACAGTGTGTCTGGTGCTGGGTCAAACTGTGTGTGTCTGGTGCTGGGTCAAACAGTGTGTGTCTGGTGCTGGGTCAAACTGAGCGTGTCTGGTGCTGGGTCAAACAGTGTGTGTCTGGTGCTGGGTCAAACAGTGTGTGTCTGGTGCTGGGTCAAACTGTGTGTGTCTGGTGCTGGGTCAAACAGTGTGTGTCTGGTGCTGGGTCAAACAGTGTGTGTCTGGTGCTGGGTCAAACTGAGCGTGTCTGGTGCTGGGTCAAACAGTGTGTGTCTGGTGCTGGGTCAAACAGTGTGTGTCTGGTGCTGGGTCAAACTGTGTGTGTCTGGTGCTGGGTCAAACAGTGTGTGTCTGGTGCTGGGTCAAACAGTGTGTGTCTGGTGCTGGGTCAAACTGAGCGTGTCTGGTGCTGGGTCAAACTGAGCGTGTCTGGTGCTGGGTCAAACAGTGTGTGTCTGGTGCTGGGTCAAACTGAGCGTGTCTGGTGCTGGGAACTACCTGTTTTTGGTATCTCTTCCTTGGTTGGTTATCTTAAATGTTTAGTTGATTATACTAGCAAATACCCACTCGAACTTCAGTATATATCCCATGACTGTGACAAATAGATCACTAATATAACCACCACAATGCCTCTTATAAAAGCACGGCCACGGAAAGACCTGTAGATTTGGGTATCATAAACAAAGGAATCTGACAACTTCCTAGTTAGGCCGTCGAAGATAAATACAACAAAATCGTATTTTTTTGTTTACATATATTGAAGTATTCTGTTCACCGATTTATTAAAATTAAAAACTAAATTGCATACTGTTTGAACTGTTAATGTGTTAAATAACAACCTGGAGAATATTGCTGCTTATTCTACTGCAACTATTCAAAAAACTAATTGATTATATAAGGATAATGGGAGCCGGTCGGCCAAGCGGACAGCACGCTGGACTTGTGATCCTGTGGTCCCGGGTTCGATCCCGGGCGCCGGCGAGAAACAATGGGCAGAGTTTCTTTCACCCTGTACTCCTGTTACCTAGCAATAAAATAGGTGCCTGGGTGTTTGTCAGCTGTCACGGCCTGCTTCCTGGGGGTGGAGGCCTGGTCGAGGACCGGGCCGCGGGGACACTAAAAAGCCCCGAAATCATCTCAAGATAACGTCAAGATATCTCAAGAAGATAACAAGGAAAAGTGAGAGATGCAACATCCAGAGCGGCTACTCTCATTTTCCCAACAGAAGGGGTGGCAAGTAACTTCACAAAACACCTCGAATAAAGTCTACATAGAAGTTGAGCACAAAACATTCACAGGAATCAGCAACCTCGTCAGAAGGAGAACTAACAGCGAGCGGCAAGTCCCACGCGACGCGGGGACGGGCGTACGACCATAAGTAAGTCCACGTGTCCAGGGGGACCAGATTGACGAAGCAGTTACGCAAGTACTTGCGAACGTGTACATCTTTACTCAATCTTGGGGGGGCTTTGTTTACAATTATTAAACCAGTGATGAGCTCCGAAGCACCAGGAGGCTGTTTATAACAATAACAGTCGACTGAGAAGTTTTCATACTTATAAACTCTATAATAAATGTAACCAAAGCCGTCAAAGATTCAGAAATGATGTACACGTTCGTAAGTACTTGCGTATGTGCTTCGTGAATCTGGCCCCTGGACACCAGCACGGCTTGTGTGGCACACAAACCACCAGCAACACCACGTGAATTGTAACAACGCTAAACTCACCATGAAAGAAGAAAAGAACATTAGAAGGAAGTTCACTGAATGTGAAGCCATGAGACCCCCTACGTGTGAACCGTTATCTGCAATCAAATATACTACTTAACGTTTCTTCACATCGCTGAAGAAGATAAATTTTGCACTTTGCACTATACTCAACTTACAACTGTTACTACAGCTGTTGATACTAATGTTGTTTTTATTCTGTTTACACTGCGCTTTATGGTTATCTTATCAATCATAAATCACTCCACCAACCACAAATATTAGCCATGCATCTTAGGCTTCCTTACTGTAAGTCGTGGATTCACGTGAATGTAACTTTCCCCCCACCACCCACTGGATGAGTGTGGAGTGCAGGATAAGCAAATTAAAACCGTATATAACTAGTTCGCCGTAAATATCAATTGCTTAGACCTGGCGTTGAAACAACAGATACGGGTCTAATTATACCCATTATATGACACTAACCTTTCTACCGCCACCAACAGGTTGGGTGTGCGATTGATTAAAAAAAATAAACAATATCTAAATGTTGCTGTGATGAGATGACCAGGTAGCCTAACATTACCCGCTGTGTAGCAAGAGCAGGTACTGGAGCTCGGCTACAAAGGCTGTGAAAGGACCACTTTTCAACTCTGAGTTGTAAATTTACGGCGATGTCGCGTGTCAACAACCAAATTGATTCGCATTCGTGTCAAACGCGCAATTGACCAATCATCGTTAAACGCGTTGCAGACTGTGGTGTGAAAAAGCAGTTCAGTGCCGTTTGTGTTCAGCAGCCTATCACACTATAAGTATTGTTTATATGCTCTATATACACTCTTAAACCTTTGTTTACCTTGCTGATCTATGATAAGATTTATGACAGTACTCGACCACTCTTCAAGATGCTTACTTAACACTGTATTAAGTCACTTGAGGTAAGGTAATTATTATTACCTTAATAATTACAAGGTAATTATTTGAGTGTTGTGAGTCAGGATCTTTCTGATGATCATCTGAATGAGTGTAGAAATTATGTGATTTTAATGGATCATAGATGTATGTGCCAGTTACATTGAAGGGGGTTTGTTATCTCGTTTATACACTGCGAGCATTTTTTTTATTCCCATTACATTACATTAGAGGGGGGGGGGGGGTATGTAGCACTGCTCGGGTGATAAAAGATCACATCTTCAGTTCTTTAATCATCTTAAGTATTATCTGCATCATTATAACCATCTTAACTACTCACCCATGTGTTACGGACTCGTCGCCCTTGTCAGGAGGTACAGTGGCAGTTCCAGCGCCATCTAAGAGTCCGCACCCGGACTCCCCGGGAGTAGTACGTAATACGGACAATGCCATCTGGTGGTGGTTATCTAGTACCTGCAAATGGCTAAAGATTCCTGCCTGGGTCAGCCAGAGGGGTCGTTGTGAGTGACATCTGGTGAGGTGGGAATTAAGACCAGCGCCACCTAGTGTGTGCCACAGAGCACAATGTCAACTCCCCAGTCAGTTAGTGGTATTTCCTAGTTCCGCCAGTACCGGCAAGGTCATTGATGTTTTTGTGTCCACAGAGGTGAGGTCTGGGGGCAGCGGTACTGGAGACGGTAATTCATCTTGGGTAATCCACAGTCTCCCTTCATGGTCCTGGAAACGACCAAGTAAGCTGCCGCCGATGAAGCAGTGTGGTAGCTGCTAGTGATTTAGTGTTGAAAAAGATCGGCGTACCGTTGGGACTGGTTTAGGGAAGAGACTGACGACAGGGAGGTGCCTGTTGAGTAGTGCTGCTAGCTGGTCACTAGACTGCTGCCAGGGGATCGCTACCCCTGTATTGGTTTGTGTTCCCGCTCAGCGTGTGGCTGAGGTACTCTGCCAGCGAGTAGCTGGAGAGCGGTCGTGGGGGTACAGGCACCTCATGACACTGTCGGTGGGCTGGCCCGCGTACAGGTGAACTTGCTGGTGTTCTTCCCAGTAAGGTTGGATACGCGACTGGACAGTGAAGAAATACTGGGTATTGATGAACTCTGCACGTGAGCACGTTTGATATTCTGAGCGAAAGGATTGTACATAGGTGTAGGAATAGCCTATCTGTTCTTTATATATTAATGATGACGGTGTACATATATATACTTAACGGTGGTGGAACGAGATATCTAATAGTGACGAAAAGAACAGTTTTGTTCATCCCCTCCTTTTTTTATGCAACACAGCCACTTTCTTGAAAGCGTACTACCGACTTGGGGTCGGATACTATCATTTGGGTTCTACCATCAAAGAACCCGGTTGCGACCCATCATGGCCGTAACACCATGACACTTTCTTAATCATTTGCCACCTTCCCTACCTTCCTTATCATTCATTCCTTGCCTCTACGTTACTACATTCCCTACCCTTCACCACCTTCCCTGCTGATCGCCACACTCCCTATCCTTCACCAGATTCTCTTCCTTCGCCGCGTTCCCTTACAAACCAAATCAGATTTTAAGATTTAGCAGTGCAGAAGAGGTTGCTAAACATATGGACGAGCTTTCTGAAAACATGCAGGACGTAAATTCTCATTCACCGCCTAAGGAAGACGGTAATGAGTTGCACTTGGTAGGCCAGGGAGAAGCTTAGAGTCCGCACAGGAACACCCGTGCAAAAAAGTCTTATCACTTACCACCTTCCTTATCCTTTATTATCTTCCTTACACTTCATCACCTTCCCTATCGTTCACCAACTTCTTTACCCTTCACCACCTAACACGTTACTAACACGTGGTGTTAGTGTCATGCTTAAAGTTGCCATGTTTAGTAACTCATTTGAGATAACGGGACTTAAGAAGTTCATTGGAACTTTCCTCACAACTTGATATATTTAATAAGTTTTGTTGGGGGGGGGGGTGCTCCCATGCTGGCCAACTGTGGCAAGTTTCCGGAGACTTCCTTCAGAGAAGCGATAATGTAGAAGTTAGTAAAGGTTTTCATAGTAACCGGCTATAAATGACGAGGGGTTAAATAATATTTTATTAAAGCTTGCACTATCGGCTTTTTCTCATCAGTTGACCGTATTTGATGATGCGTCTTTCAAAGTTGACATCTAAGGAAGGTTAAAGTTACCAGTCACTTTTTTTCGAAATTGCTCGTGTAGCAAACAACGTTCGCTGTGAGCGCTTAACAACCGTAATGCGGATAAATAAAATTATCATACTCTACCTTAGGAAAAAAAAATGATACGGGCTGATTGCAAATCTGTACAAGGAAATATTAACGAAAGGTTACCTTACCTTGAGGTGCTTCCGGGGCTTAGCGTCCTCGCGGCCCAGTCGTCGACCAGGCCTCCTGGTTGCTGGACTGATCAACCAAGCTGTTGGACGCGGCTGCTCGCAGCCTGAGGTGGGTTAAGATATGGATGCCAAGGGCCTAAGTGAGATTTTTTGTGTAACCTTCGGTCAAATAGACGAAGAGTCGCCATATGCCATTAACTCTTGCTGAAGAGTAAAGGCGACATGTAAACAATCCCTGATCTGCCATTCAAGAGGCTCGCTGAGGCTGTTGGGTCACTGACCCCAGAAACCTACGCCAGAAACCTATTACACCATATTGACCTTGTGGTAATGAGAAGCTGTTGATGCTGGTGTGGGGGACAGTTTGCACTTACAGCCACCACCACCGCGCGCGCGCACACACACACACACACACACACACACACACACACACACACACACACATAAAGCACATAAAGCACATAAAGAAACTGGAGAAGGTTCAGAGGTTTGCGACGAGGCTTGTCCCAGAGCTACGAGGGATGGGATATGAAGAGCGGCTGAAGGAACTGAACCTTACGACACTAGAGAAAAGAAGGGAGAGAGGAGATATGATAGGGACATATAAAATACTCAGGGGAATTGACAAAGTGGAAATAGATCAAATGTTCACACGTAATAATAACAGAACGAGGGGACATGGGTGGAAACTGGAAACTCAGATGAGTCACAGAGATGTTAGGAAGTTTTCTTTTAGCGTGAGAGTAGTAGAAAAATGGAATGCACTTGGGGAACAGGTTGTGGAAGCAAATACTATTCATACTTTTAAAACTAGGTATGATAGGGAAATGGGACAGGAGTCATTGCTGTAAACAACCGATAGCTAGAAAGGCGGGATCCAAGAGTCAATGCTCGATCCTGCAAGCACAAATAGGTGAGTACATATAGGTGAGTACACACACACACACACACACACACACACACACACACACACACACACACACACAAATGGGCAAAGTTTCTTTCACCCTAAGTGCCCCTGTTACCTAGCAGTAAATAGGTACCTGGGAGTTAGTCAGCTGTCACGGGCTGCTTCCTGGGGTGTGTGTGTGTGATGTGGGGGAAAAAAAAAAGTAGTTAGTAAACAGTTGATTGACAGTTGAGAGGCGGGCCGAAAGAGCAAAGCTCAACCCCCGTAAAAACACAACTAGTAAACACTCACTCCCGGACAGGCCCTCATATCATTTTTAACTCAACCATTTGGAGTGGACGGTAGAGCGACGGTCTCGCTTCATGCAGGTCGGCGTTCAAACCCTGACCGTCCAAGTGGTTGGGCACCATTCCTTCCCCTCCGTCCCATCCCAAGTCCTTATACTGACCCCTTCCAAATGCTATATAGTCGTAATGACTTAGCCCTTTCCCCTGATAGTTCAATTCAAATTCACATCACGAGGGAGGAAGGAGAGAGAGAGAGAGAAAAGCATTCATCACAGACTACAAAAATCTCAGGAAAATTGATAATTTTCAGTTGATTGACAGTTGAGAGGCGGGCCGAAAGAGCAAAGCTCAACCCCCGCAAAAACACAACTAGTAAACACACACACACACACACACACACACACACACACACACACACACACACACACACACACACACACACACTCTGTGTTCTGTATCCTGACCTCCATGTGCCCTCCGTGCGTGAGCATGAAGGAGTGTTCATGTGTCAGACTACTTGCACTGTGGCTCCTCCACCGTGACCCTTCAGGACACTGAGGCCGGGCTATAATGCCGCCAGGATAACTTAACTCCGTCTTAAATTCACCACCGTATACTACTTTGTAGGTGTGACTACGGCCAATCTACATTCATGAATATCATTATCTGGCTGGCAAACTCCCCGCCTCCGTTAAATTGCATTAAAGTTAGGGGTGATATGATAGAGGTTTACAAGTGGATGAATGGACATAACAAAGGGAATGTCCATTAAATAGGGTATTGAAAGTATCTACACAAGACAGAACATGAAACAATGGGTATAAATTGGATAAGTTTAGGAAAGACCTGGGTAAATACTGGTTCGGTAACAGGGTTGTTGATTTGTAGAACCAATTACCACGTAACATGGTGAAGGTGGGGTCCCTTGATTGTTTTAAACGTGGGTTAGACATGCATGTGAGTGGGATTGGGTGGTTATAAATAGGAGCTGCCTCGTATGGGCCAATACACTTCTGCAGTCACATTTGTTTTTGTTATGTTATGTTTGTTCTCCTGCCCTCCCCTTATAACACGCGCAAATGAGTCACAAGAGACATTAGAAAGAATATTTTTCAGTGTCAGTAGTTAGTAAATGGAATGCACTAGGAAGTGATGTAGCAGATGTGAGGGGTGACTCCATATAGTTTCAAATGTAGATATGATAGAACTTGAGAAGCTCGGGTAACTGTACACCAGTAGATTGACGGTTGAGAGGCAGGACCAAAGAGTCGAAGCTCAACCCCCGCAAGCACAACTAGACGAGTATACACACGCATACTTTATTACATCACATTTACTTACAATCACAGTAATGTAAAATATTGCAGTATCGAGGTAATGATGACAATGTCAGCAAATGTAAAGTGTGGGGGGAGGGGTGAGTGTGGAGGAGGCTGCTGATTATCACAAAGTTGCGGAATGTGCTGTATTCTTAGCTTGGGCTGGTCAGTGCTGCCTCTACTGGTGCCCTACTACCCTACCAGTGACAACGAGGCGCTGTTTACCATACTCTCCATTGCTCTCATCCCCCTTTCCCAACGAACATTTCTATTAAATTTCTGATTTTGAGTTCCAGGCTGTGCGCATTTAATCCTGTTTCTCTACTCGTCCTGGCGAACAGTTTGCATTTGTTGGTTTTCTTAATTAGTGTTTGCCTTTGCTACTTTTCTTGGTTACTGTTTGTTTTGCATGTTTGCTCGTCTGTTTACATTCATGCCTGGTGCTACATAGCCTTCCCGGATTGGTGCCTTCTATTGATAATTACTTACTTGCTTACATTCATGCCACGTTTCTTGTGATTCGTCAAAACAAGACCATACTATGAGCTCCAACTATTTGTTCAGTCGAAGGATATTTCAGCGTGTATATGTTGTAGGATATTATTGGTCCGGCAGACTGGCTGAGCAACCCGTCCTCTCGTCTAATACGTCGCAGTATTTTACGGAATCGACCAATCCATTATCCGTATTTAAGCATTTTAAGCACAGCAATACTGACGGTTTCTATGCATCGGTCTTGACTGGTTACCTGCTTGACGGTGGGTCGCTTGGGGTTTGTACGCTTTTGCTTGGATAAAACAGATGCATTATTTACAAAGTGGCAAATTGAGAGAAGGGGGCTGGGCTGTGGTGCTCCAGGATGACAGCCGTGAAGCCAAGAGGTAGTGATATAAGGAGTCTTCAAGAGGGTGTCGCACCTTGCTCCGCGACCGACAAAAAGTGTCCTTGCCCGTTTGTGCTCGCTTCGCCTCAGGGCTCGCCTGGGTCCGCCATTCAGTGGAGAGCTCAGACTTTGTGTAGCAGTTGAGTAATATTTTGGATTTTTTGTCGCGTAAGAATAAACGATGGAAAACCCGTTATCTGCTGGGTAGTTTTGTGATAAATATTTGCTCCTAGCACAGTTGACGAAACAATATTAGAGGTAATACGCTAGAATGTATGAACTACCCAAGGATGCCCCGCTGCCCTATCCCTTTCCCTCGTGGTCGGTGAATCATATAATATATATAATTTCATTGGACATTCGAAGTCTCGAACCACCGATATCACATAGGCTCTCTCTCTCTCTCTCTCTCTCTCTCTCTCTCTCTCTCTCTCTCTCTCTCTCTCTCTCTCTCTCTCTCTCTCTCTCTCTCTCTTTTCCCTCCCCCTCCTCTTTCCCGCTCCATGCGGTAATAATGACCGCTATCGACTTCAGAATTATAAGATAATTTCCTGAAAATTACCTTAAAAAGTGCGCGAGCCACATGCGAAATGGGTTCGGAACTGTGTCAAATTACCTGTACACACTGTCGGGTTCCCTACAAGTCTACTGTTTTGTTTGAAATTCTGGCCACCCCTTTCCGTGGGCGGGGTGTTGACAACAGTGTGAGGTGTACAGGTAACAAACTTGTCCTTTTTAACCGCGGTCGGCAACCTTTCGGACCTCACGAACCAATTAATTCATAATTTTCAATCCCGCGGACCACTAAGGTTTCCTAGGTAAATCTGGGTGTTTTTGAGTGCAAGTGTCTCGAGTAACGAAACGCTGCCCGGAACGCAACGAAAACGTAACGAAACGTAACGAAATGTAACGAAACGAAACTGCCCGAAACGCTTTGCGTAATAGTGGCTTTAGGCATTGTATGTACTAGCTCTTATCTATAAAGCCAACAAACTTTGTAAAATCTCTTTATGTATGTACCTTTGCCTAAATAAAAATTATTATTATTATTATTATTATTATAGTATGGAAGGTTTCATGGATAAACTCTGAGGACACAAAGCGGCCGTGAATGATGTAGTGCATTACCTGGTTCTGGAATACATCCAAATTTCAAAGAGTTCCAGTCATATTTTTTTATGTTTGAGTTTGTTCTTCACTCAGTCCTCCAGCTTGAAACCTCTTCTCTGGGTGTGATTCTTTGTGTTCTGTCCTTCAGATATTCCGTTACCCAGTTCAGCGTTTTGCCAGTTATGCCATCCTTCGTCTTCACCTTGCACACCAGCCTCGTACACTGCTCGCGTGGAACTGTGTCAACGTGGTTTTATGACGAGCAGGGAAAATATAGTCTACCCAGCCATCTCTTTCCTGTCATATTGTAGTAGCCCTGTTATGGAACTCGGTCAAGTTTGTTAGATGCGATTTTCTCTTTCTAAACCCATGCTGTACTTCGATTACAAAGTTGGTCGTCTTCAAGTTCTCCACCATTCTCAGCCTTATTACTTTCTCCAGTACTTTACTTAGAATCTTGACAGTGACATTGGTCTGTAATTTAGTCAGCTGCTTCTTCTCTTTTTTTATATAATATTAAGACGGCTTTTGCCTTTTTCTAGAATTCTGGGATGTTTCCTGTCTCGAATGATTTATTGAACTTGTTAGATAATGGATGACTAAGTACTTTTGCAGTCTCCTTCAGCAGCCATGGTGAAATTAAACGTTTCCAATGATCTTTTTTTCATTGGGGAAAGAATATAGTTCACTCAGTTTTTGTTTATTTTTACCGCTTCTGTATTAACTAAAATGTCTTCCATTGTTTAGTTTGTTTTTTCCAAATTTTCATCTTGCATCTATGGTCTCCTTGTTGGTTCTGTTAAACGTCTTGAAATATTTTCTTATAAGTTCCTTGCATACCTCCTTAATATTCTCTGAGAATTCCCCCCTTGTCTCCTTAACTTGATTACGTAGACACTCAATGTTGTTTATTCTTCATTGTATAAAACAGCTTTGATTGGGCCTTGGCTTCTGCTACAGTATCATTAGCCAATTCACTCTCAGCTTCTATCCTGACTATACCTACCTGTTGTTGGTTCTGGGGATCAATGTCCCCGCGGCCCGGTCTCTGACCAGGCCTCCTGGTTGGTGGCCTGGTCAACCAGGCTGCTGGACGCAACTGCTCACAGCCTGGTTGATCAGGTAACCTTTGGAGATGTTTATCAAATTCTCTTTCTATTAATCTGTTAAAGTCTGTTAAACATCTAGAAGTCTGTTAACTACGATTAACAGACTGATAGGTGTTACCATTGCTAGGCTTAGGCTCGGCTATAAGTATCTCCTACTTATAAGGAGGTACTTATAAAGGGAGATTGTACCAACAGCTGACGTACACTTGACTAAACGTAAACTGTCAACAAAACTATTCATATAATTTACGTCATTATATAATTTGAATGCGAAAAAACGTTGAATTTAGAGGCGAGTCTATCAATGGGGGGTTCGAGAAATGTTTAAGTCCATCTTTCATAATGATGTACTACCAGAAATCCTAGATAAATACCCAAAGTTTGTTTACTGTAGGTAATGAATGCAGATGACTATAAAGCTGTCGCCCAACTGGATGGGTGTAGAGCAGTACTAGTAACTTTGTAACTGCCCACCCACAAATGTAAATTTCCTTAAAATTAAAATTGGATAAGTTTAGATTTAGGAAAGACTTGGGTAAATACTGGTTCAGTAACAGGGTTGTTGATTTGTGGAACCAATTGCCGCGTAACGTGGTGGTGGTGTCCCTCGATTGTTTCAAGCGCGGGTTGGACAAGTATATGAGTGGGATTGGGTGGTTATAGAATAGGAGCTGCCTCGTATGGGCCAATAGGCCTTCTGCAGTTACCTTTGTTCTTATGTTCTTCTATAGAGAATTTACTTGATAAATGTTAAGCGTTTCCAATAATTTAGATGGTGTATTGAATGGCTTCGGGTAGTAACATCAGATAAGGCATCTCCAGGTCAGCAGTTTCTCCACGATCGGATGAGGCTGTTCGTGTGCAGTTTGTGTCATAAAAATACCATCCTTAGTCTGGTATCTCTCTCTGTACCTATTATAATCCCTCTAAATTACTCATTACAGCCCCATGTACTCATATTACAGCACCCTGTATGCATTATCGCCCGCCTGTACTCATTTCAACCCTCTGTATTTATTACAGTTCCCTGTACTGATTACAGCAATCTGTATCCATCACAGCAGCCTGTATTCATTATAGCCCCTGTATTCATTACATCAGTCTATACTGATTACAGCCCGCTGTACTCATTGCAACACCCTGCATGCATTACAGCCCCCTGTCATCATTACAGTCTATTGTACTCATTACAGCAGCTTGTAGTCATTACAATTTCCTGTTTCATTACAACTGCCAGTAATCTTCCAACCTTCTGTACTCATTATGCCGTTTTGGTGTTATCCTGCGATATGACAGCCTGGGGGAGCCCTACCTTAAACACCTATGATAAAAGCATATCTTGTGCGGGTAGGCCTAGTTAGTTTACATGTTAAGGCTTATCTTTGTGTTCCATTTGAAATTATCAATTTTCGTGAGATTTTTGTAGTCTGTGATGAATGCTTTTTTTTTTCTCTCTCTCTCTCTCCTTCCTCCCTCGTGATGTGAATTTGAATTGAACTATCAGGGGAAAGGGCTAAGTCATAACGACTATATAGCATTTGGAAGGGGTCAGTATAAGGACTTGGGATGGGACGGAGGGGAAGGAATGGTGCCCAACCACTTGGACGGTCAGGGTTTGAACGCCGACCTGCATGAAGCGAGACCGTCGCTCTACCGTCCACCCCAAATGGTTGGGTTCCTCGTGATGTGAGACGTAGGCTAGTTCTTTTAGTCTTTACCAACGACCAAACCCCAACTCGGAAGGTGGGGAAGCGACGACGTTTCACACGACATGATAATGGTCCGCGAGGGATCGAAACGTCCTCGCTTTTCCGGCTTCAAATTTGTGGTTTGGTCATCATTTTGTTCAGCTACGTCATTGTGACTTGGTATTGATTACGTTCCTAAATGTGCTAGTAAGAGTCTAGCTCCTGAGCCCCCCCCAACCTTACAGTCTGTCAGTTGTCTTATACATGGGATTCTCGACCCTATTTAATGTGTTACTATAAACTATTTTTATCTTGTTTATTCCATTTGCCGACTACCTTTACGGTAATCTAGTTCTGTCCAACGTGAATGTGCGTCATCTGCGCCTAGAGTATCCAGCCACGTCCAGTTTATCTGTCCTGCCGCACACAGAACATGTCCTCTTTATCCATCTTATCAATTCCCCTTGTAAATCTGTTATGTCTTTATCATGTCTCCTCGATTCTATGAGATCTTGAGATTTCATTTTTTTTTTTTTTTTTTTTTTTTTTTTTGTCCCCGCGGCCCGGTCCTTGACCAGGCCTCCACCCCCAGGAAGCAGCCCGTGACAGCTGACTAACACCTAGGTACCTATTTTACTGCTAGATAACAGGGGCATAGGGTGAAAGAAACTCTGCCGATTGTTTCTCGCCGGCGCCCGGAATCGAACCCGGGACCACAGGATCACAAGTCCAGCGTGCTGTCCGCTCGGGACTGTCTTTCTTAAAATCGTATGAGACTGCTGTTTTAAACAGGTTTTCGTTGATAATGGCAGCGGTACGAATTTACAGGTATTAAACACATACAATAAATTAAGACGGTTTAAATTTAGTATTCTTCTCGCAAGCTCCTGGCCTGCCTCCTAGTCGTAAAATACATCATTTACATTGGAAGTCGTGCTTTTACTATACAGTGTAATTATATATATATATATATATATATATATATATATATATATATATGTCGTACCTAGTAGCCAGAACGCACTTCTCAGCCTACTATGCAAGGCCCGATTTGCCTAATAAGCCAAGTTTTCCTGAATTAATATATTTTCTCTAATTTTTTTCTTATGAAATGATAAAGCTACCCATTTCATTATGTATGAGGTCAATGTTTTTTTATTGGAGTTAAAATTAACGTAGATATATGGCCAAACCTAACCAACCCTACCTAACCTAACCTAACCTATCTTTATAGGTTAGGTTAGGTTAGGTATCCGAAAAAGTTAGGTAGGTTAGGTAGTCGAAAAAACATTAATTCATGAAAACTTGGCTTATTAGGCAAATCGGGCCTTGCATAGTAGGCTGAGAAGTGCGTTCTGGCTACTAGGTACGACATATATATATATATATATATATATATATATATATATATATATATATATATATATATATAACCTAGAAGGGGTACCACCTCTGGTGCAAGTGTAGGGACCCATAGCCTCGGAGAAAAAAATAAAGAGTATTCAGATATAATAAAATTATATAATATATATGTGTGTGTGTGTGTATATATCTAACTTTATTTGAAAACGTCGTTACACACACACAAAAGTTACAACATTGGTTACATGCAGGGTACACGGCTACTTGTCACAAGTTGTATAGCTCATCCAGCTCCTCAGATGGCGGGCAGGAACCATGGATGCAGTGAGCACTTCCTCTCTGGATTGCCACACTAAGGCGCTGAAAGAGAAAACTGGCGGCTCTAGGGTCTCTAGTTGTTATACTAGATACTATATACTTATACTCATATATATATATATATAATATATATATATATATATATATATATATATATATATATATATATATATATATATATATATATATTGTTGTTTTAGGTTGAGTAGTTCACTATTGATGGTTAGCTTGAGTTGGTTGGGGATGTCGTATTGGGTCCATTTATTTAACTGCTGTTCAGCCTGCTCTGTAAGGATCTGGAAAGCTTCCTTCTTCGTGTTGAGTTGAAGCCGTATGAGAGCTGGCTTATACCTATAGGTAAACTCTGCGTTGCGGACTGCTGGGTCGTGTGGGTGTATATTGGTGTATACTGGCAGGAGATTTTCATTTATACATTGCACACAGAGATCACACTAACGTGATGCATCAAATGAACAAACATGTATATGTGATTTGTTCATTTATACATGTTTTTTTATTTATACATTTATACAGATTTAACTTATGAATAACTGTCTTATCAAATTTGATAAGACGTACACATTTGTAAACAAAATATAAATAAATAATATTAATTCATTAGTATCAAATAGGCTTAAGATATGGCTGCATGACCGTAATACAAAGGGTTTTGTTGACTTGATGTAATATACAAGTCACTGATGATAGTACTAATGTTGTGACAGATTATCAGAAAAGTTCAGCAGAAATAAGCTAATGCTGAACAAGAATACACACGTGTTCCATGCTCATTGTAGACAATGAGTTGACAGTAACGTGGAGGAAGATATGATATTCAAACCACGTATCAGAAAGTGAAGGAACGACGACGTTTCGATCCATCATTACAAGACATGATAATGATCCAGGATGGACCGAAACGTCGTCATTTCTTCATTTTCTGATGTGGGGTTTTGGATGTCTCCTACTCGTTGCTCGGAGGTGTGTGTGTATAATGTGTTCCCCGAACTCAAAATTAACCTTGACCAGCAAGGAGCTTTTGACAGCGGCAACGACCTGACGAAAGGAAACTGTGTCGGCAACCTTGCGGTTACCTGACGATGATTTCGGGGCTTAGCATCCCCGTGGCCCGGTCCTCGACCAGGCCTCCTGGTTGCTGGACTGGTCAAGCAGGCTGTTGGACGCGGCTGCTCGTATGACGTCTGACGTATGAATCAGAGCCTGGTTGATCAGGTATCCTTTGGAGGATCAAGTTCTCTCTTGAACACTGTGAGGGGTCGGCCGGTTATACCCCTTATGTGTAGTCGAAGTGTGTTGAACAGTCTCGGGCCTCTGATATTGATAAGAGTTCTCTCTCATATTACAGAGTTAATTAATGCTGAGTTAGCTAATCTCAGAGTACTATTGTTTATCACAATATGTACCGTGGTAAACTACACGTAGAAAAGGTTAATGAAGTGTTAGAGCTGTGAGTGGATTGGTGACTGGTGAGAGGAGAGTGGTGGCGAGTGAGGGAACCGTGCAAGTATTGCCTGCCGGGGTCTCCAGCACCAGCGACCCATAGTGTAACATTACTGGCCAGCAACCGTGACTTATCGATGTTAAGTGAGGCAGATCACGTACTGTTTTGTATTGTATGGTGACCTGCTGAACACACACACACACACACACACACACACACACACACACACACACACACACACACACACACTCTCTCTCTCTCTCTCTCTCTCTCTCTCTCTCTCTCTCTCTCTCTCTCTCTCTCTCTCATCTAAGCTGTTACCTTTCTGTCTACCTCTCATTTTGTTCCGTCCTCACTTTGTCTTTGGGTATCTCCCTCCTCTGCCTTCCTTGACATCATTTCTCTAGTGCGAAACTTGTATAATTATAAGCGGAAAACACTTCCTAGCAGAATTTCCCTTGTGTGAGTAGGGTACAATGCTCTCTGCGCGAAGTTGGACTCCACTGGCAAAGGTTGTGGTGGTGGTGGGGGGGGGGGTTATGATGTTTGTCAACAAAGACATAAAGGTTGCTTAACTATAGTATAAAAAGGGTATGTAGGAGCTTAGGCCTATGATTGTCTATGTCAACATTCATTGTTATACAACAGTTAAAGTGAGGTCCGGAGTTATTTGTTGACCAGCATCACTGACAAGCCTCCCAACCCGCCCTCTGTAAAATAATCATAATAACAAGAATAATAATAGTAAAACACATTGAGTATTAGGTATGTAAACAAATTCTAACACTGCTTTAATATAGGCTAATCATGTCTAACGAATCTTCTGAAGTTATTTGATAAAATAACGAAAATGAGGCAGGACAGAGAAGGATGGGCGGATTGTTGACCAGACCACACGCTAGAAAGTGAAGGGACGACGACGTTTCGGTCCGTCCTCGACCATTCTCAAGTGGATGCCATTGACTTGAGAATGGTCCAGGACGGACCGAAACGTCGTCGTCCCTTCACTTTCAAGTGTGTGGTCTGGTCAACATACTTCAGCCACGTTATTGTGACATCGCCTGCATGGGCAGATTGTATATTTTTAGTGTTTTTTTTTTTTTTACATAGCTCCGCATATGAGACTACTACATTAGGGAACTAGGGACGCAGGCGAGCGAGTAAGTGGAAGAGCAGTGGAATGGGTGAGAGAGTATCTACCAGTCAAGAGTCAGAAGTCAGATCAACTTGTCGATGCCTGCAGATGATACAAAATTAATGATAAGAGTCAAGACAGATGAGAATTGTGCTTTCAACGTCAGCCAGTGGAGGAGTGAATAAACTAAACGAGCATGTTGTAAAAGTGAACTCCATTCACTTGTTGCACCACGATTTCAAAAGTTGATATGATTGAAGCATACCTGTGGCGCTATTTTATTAGACAGTCAGCAGCTGGAAAGCCAAGGTCCAAGAGTTAAGCCTCTATCCTTCAGGCCCAAATAGGTGGCACACACACACTGTCTCAATATGCCTTTGCAAATTTGTTTGCCTCCGCCGGGAATTGAACCCAGGTCTGTGGACTGCGAATCCCGAGCGCTGTCTACTCGGCCGTGAGGACCTGTGTGTGTGTGTGAGTGCTCAAAACAAGGTGAATACACACACACACACACACACACACACACACACACACACACACACACACACACACACACACCCACATGAGTTATGAAGAAAGGCTGCGAGAAATGCACCACACGACACTAGAAGACAGAAGAGTAAGGAGAGACATGATCATTACCTACAAAATTTTCAGAGGAATTGACAAGGTAGATAAAGATAAACTGTTTAACACGGGTGGTACGCAAACAAGGAGACACAGGTAGAAACTGAGTACCCAAATGAACCACAGAGACGTTAGAAAGAACTTTTTCAGTGTCAGGGTAGTTAACAGATGGAATGCATTAGGCAGTGATGTGGTGGAGGCTGATTCCATACACAGTTTCAAATGTAGATATGATAGAGCCCAGTAGGCTCAGGAATCTGTACATCAGTTGAGTGACAGTTGAGAGGCGGGACCAAAGAGCCAGAACTCAACCCCCGCAAGCACAATTAGGTGAGTACATACATAGACACGAACCTACGTTCACACAAGTTTAGTTTGCCGTGGAAGGCAGTAAAGGAAGTTATCTGTGATGATTGTTGGTGTGATGGGCAAGAAGGAGATAACGGGAAGGAGAAGGGGAGGGAAGGAGGGAGAGGTGGTGATACGCCAGGTAATGTTACCAGATGATGTGTGTGTTGTTTACACTTTTCCTGGACCCCCCCCCCCCCCTCCTGTAACTGATTGAGGAAGCGGCGTGTTGCCCTGTCTCTTGGGTATGGTTGGGACGAGCTGTTGGCCACATCTTGTTTGTGGACGGGGGGAGGTGGGGGTGGGAGGAAAGGGGATGGAGAGGCATAGGTGAAGAGGAAGGTTAGAAGTGGGAAACACAGTGAGAGTTATGAAAGCAGGCGGGCTGTCCGCCTTGTTGACTTTGTACGCGTACATCCTCTCAGCGTGGGAGCAGCCGAGGTGCTTGCTGTATCTGGGTGACAACCCACTCTCTTGCGTGTATAACATTCGTATAATATAACAAGCCTATATATAATATATGCGCGTAATAATGTAAACTATTAGCCGTATATTGTGGGACTGAACCTAAACATCCCGCTATCCTAATCATGGGTATGATCGCGCTTTATAGTCTAGTGCAGCGAACGGAATTCTATCCTCATGTTCCATCATTGAAATTTTGATTTCGTTTATTCTGGGTGTAAAATAGTGCGTGCGTTGACGTGTGAAGGGGTTGATCTGTGCCAGCTGAGAGGTTTCAAGCAGATGGTGTCTGGAAGCACGTGCATGTGATCTCTTAAGATGGTGCCAGATTAATTGTGTCTAAAATGTGTTATCTTTTGACGGGAATGATTGTTCATGAGATGATGTGAATAGTCTTAGCGTTTATTGTGTTTACATTGTAGTAAAGGATTGGGGGAGGGAGGGAGGGTTGATTACTTATGAAGTGGTGTCAGTTACTCTGTGTATTGTGTTTACACAATAGCTAAATATTTATTTGCATATTACCTGTTGTTTGTTTCGAGAGTTCTCTCCTCGACGTCCGACCTAAAAAACAAGCTTTTATTATTATTATTATTATTATTAACATCTTTATTAACAAAATTAATTACAATTTTGCCTAATCTGAGGATTTTGATAGTCTTATTAAAGTGAGGATAATGCTGGTATTCACTGTCACGCAGGACAGAGGGTCATACATAAGACAATAGGTCTAAACTGTAGGCTGAAGCACATATATATCATGGTTACAATTGCTGCTGCCTGATCGACCAGGCTGTCATTCGCCCTCAAGCCTACATAGTTATCACACCTCAGCTGCCCTGGCAGCGGAACCTCCTACCCTGTGGTGGTTCCCGTGGTCAGTGCCTACAACACCTCGTCTCTTACTAAGTCGAAAAAAAACTATTAACAATACTTGAGCAACCAGGCTGTGATTCGTATGTCAGGCTGCGAGCAGCCGCGCCCAACAGCCTGGTTGACCAGTCCAGGAACGAGGAGGCCTGGTCGAGGACCGGGCCGCGGGGACGCTAAACCCCAAAACACCTCAATGTAACCACAAGATAGGTAAGGTAGGAACCATTCAAGGATGCTCGTAGTAAGGGAAGGCCATCTTGAAATGCAGGCGATGAGTCACAATAACGTGGCTAAAGTATGTTGACCAGACCACACACTAGAAGGTGAAGGGACGACGACGTTTCGGTCCGTCCTGGACCATTCACAATCGACTTGAGAATGGTGCAGGACGGACCGAAACGTCGTCGTCCCTTCACCTTCTAGTGTGTGGTCTGGTCAACATCTTGAAATGTTATTACGCATGATATTGTTGATTACATCTTATGTTACATTGACGAAGAAGTACATTACAACCAGATACCTTCGCGGTGCTCCAGGGAAGACCTACCTATATGTTGTCTACCGGTTCCGGGAATTAACGTCCCCCCGGCCAGGTCTCTGATCAGGCTGTTGGACGCAACACAGCTTGGTTGATCGGGTATCCTTTGGAGGCGTTTATCAAGCTCGCTCTTGAATACCGTAAGAGGTCGGCCAGTTATGCCCCTTATGTATAGAGGGAGTGTGTTGAAAAGTGTTGTTCCCTTGATGTTGATAGGTCTCAGCTCGTGTAGTACCCAAGTAGTACCCAATATCGAAGAGTAATGCCAATTCAACGTCATCAACGTTGAATTAACGGTCATAACATTGATGCAACGTCGAACCAACGACACTCTTGTATATTGTGCCCATTGGGATAGTATTCCAAACCTGCACACTCAAGTTACAATTTGCTGGAGTGTTAGTCATAGTATGAAGTGTGAAATACATCCAATGAAAAGTCTGGGTGCTACAGGCGTGATCAGACAACACTGTGAACGTGCAGACGAGGAGTCACAATAACGTGGCTGAAGTATGTTGACCACAATCGACATGAGAATATGAAGTCACAATCGACTTGAGAATGGTCCAGGACGGACCGAAACGTCGTCGTCCCTTCACCTTCTAGTGTATGGTCTGGTCAACTGTGAACGTCAGAGGTCTACGGCTCTCTGTCCTGCCATCAAACATATAAAATATCTCCATAACGAAGGTAGAAGATTTCAAAGAGAATTTTATACATTTATCCTAGAGCTCTCGGGTCAGTTTGGCGGTGATGGCTGTATGGCAGCCGGTGGCTGAGCGGACAGAACACTGGACGCGTGATCCTGTCGTCCTTGGTTCGATCCCGGGCGCCGGCGAGAAACAACGGGCAGAGTTTCTTTCACCCTGATGCCCTTGTTACCTAGCAGTAAATAGGTACCTGGGAGTTAGTCAGCTGTCACGGGCTGCTTCCTTGGGGTGGAGGCCTGGTCGAGCTCCGGGCCGCGGAGACACTAAGCCCCGAAATCATCTCAAGATAACCTCAAGATGTCTACGGCCTACGAAGACAGTCTCTCTCACCTGACTGCCAGACCTAGAACAAGTTGAAATTGTCCAGAGGTACCAGGGGTCAGATTCACGAAGCAGTTACGAAAATACTTACGAACGTGCACATCTTTTCTCAATCTTTGACAGCTTTGGTTACATTTATTAAGCAGTTTACAAGCATGAAAACTTCCCCATCAACTGTTGTTGTTGTTATAAACAGTCTCCTGGTGTTTCGGAGCTCATTAACTGTTTAATAATTGTAAACAAAGCCGCCAAAGATTGAGAAAAGATGGACAGGTTCATACGTGCTTGCGTAACTGCTTCATGAATCTGGCCCCAGGAATCATGTGGGTGGTGCAGAGGGTGTGTGTAGGAGGGCAGGGGACGGGTGGTAATTGTCACCCTTCCGTAAATGGACGGCTTGTAAACAGAACTGACACCGCGATATTGTTTGCGCGTGTTCATGCACAGCTCACACTGTAGATGTGTATTTTGTGCCAGGTGCTGGGGGGGGGGGAGGCTGTGGTGGGATGTTGTTGTTGTTGTTATAGGTTCAGCTACTCGGAACAAGTTCCAAGTAGCACAGGCTATGGTGAGCCCGTAACTTACCTGGCACAGGAGCGGTGCTGTGTGTGGTGGGAGTCTCATCTCTCATAGGCTCGTAATGTTGGGAATAATCTTGTTTTCATTTCTACAAGACTTTATTTCTACAGGTAAATGGAAATAAAGGCCATTTGGGGTTATCACACTTGAGCCAGGGAGGGGAAATCATTTCTACAGGTAAATAGTCGGTTCCGTAGCCAAACTCCTGAAAGAAATTATGTATTTTACTGACATTTCTCTTTACACAGCTTTCTTACCTGTAATATTTATTGGCCATTGTTATGGTAGTGTTATTACAGGTAACAAATCATTTTGTTACCTTCAGTTTGGCTGTAAAGTGTGAAGAAAATCACCTATAAAAATGACATTGTATAAGTGACATGGAAAAAGTATTTATTGCTGTAATATATATTTAATAGTCTTCTTCGTTATCATAATAATATCAACATTTTCTAAAATGTGTATTGCAATTTATATAATTGTTGTTGTGATAATCATTGTAATCAGTCTCCATTTTTCCTTCTGTTTTCCGAGTATATATTTATAATATTTATAATTTATAATATTGATTTACAATATAATAATAATATATAATATTGCTATTATTAGGGCATTTTTATCGTTAACGTAAATTAGTATATATTTTGATGAATGTTTTATCTTGTTGCGAGAAGAAATGAAATCTCCATGGCACAAAATATAAGAAGCTTTGAAGTGATTGACATTCAAGGCTGTGTCACCTGTGTCGCAGGTGACACAGCCTTGAGTGGTTGTGTCACCTGCGACGTGGAGAAGGTGGTGGTGACAAGCAATTCAATTTCTTTATTATGCACCCCATACCCATCCCGTGGGCGGTGGTGTAAAAGATTACAGAGGCACATAATCGGTTCAGGAACTGAACTCTCTAGTTCGTTTAGCTAAGCAAATAACAATCTTTTGACGCTAGTTAGAAAATTATTAATGTTATATATACATGTACACATACTCATGCATACATGTACATATACATACGTGTACATATATACATACATATTTACACAACAAGCGCACCCCAGCCGTAAGAATGTACGACGGTGATGAAGCACCCTTGAGTTCCGTCATAACACACACGGTCATGAAATTGAAATTGAAATTGAAATAAGTTTATTGGGGTAAAATACACACAAAGGGATGAGGTAGCTCAAGCTATTCTCACCCCGTTCAGTACAACGTGTTAGTACATACATAGACACACACATCACAAACAATAAACCTGTTACCAAACATTCTGAGAGATAAACATGTACATTTCCTCCCACGGTCATTAGCAGGTGTTAAAAGGACAGTTCTAAGACGTTGAGCGAAACTGAGCTTAGTGGGGGTTTGATCTGCGGAACAGTGTAGATCCACAGAGATAAGTTAGGAAATAGTCACAGTAACGTGGTTGAAATATGTTGACCAGACCACACACTAGAAAGTGAATTGACGACGACGTTTCGGTCCGTCCTGGTCCATTCTCAAGTCGATTGTCACAATCTCATAATCGACTTTGAGATGGTCCGAAACGTCGCCGTCACTTCACTTTCTAGAGTGTGGTTTGGTCAACATATTTCAGGCACGTTATTGTGACTCTATTTCCTAACCTATCTCTGTGTATCTTACTTAGTAAGCTACTTACGAGTGTGCTCGTAAGTAGCTTTATCTAGCATAACCTGCAAAATTCCCATATAAGTGTACTTACTCTTGCACCGGTAATATAATATCTTAAGATTGCTCGAGTGTTGGGAATACATAATTAGGATGTGTTTGATTACTTGGATTTAATGAATTAAAGTATTAAACAATTACGGCATGTTCTTTCATTTGACAGTGAGTGCCTTGCCTGCGGGTTACAATCACAAGATAATAATAAGGAATAATTCTCTTATTATAAGCGACCCATTTTAATTAACAAGACCGCCCCGTTTCAAATTCATGTCAAGCAAGTGATGAGTGACTGGAGCAGCAGCGTCACTTTGGGAGCCGGCCGGCCGAGCGGACAGCACGCTGGGCTTGTGTTCCTGTGGTCCTGCGTTCGATCCCAGGCGCCGGCGAGAAACAATGAGCAGAGTTTCTTTCACCCTATGCCCCTGTTACCTAGCAGTAAAATAGGTACCTGGGTGTTAGTCAGCTGTCACGGGGTGCTTCCTGGGGGGTGGAGGCCTGGTCGAGGACCGGGCCGCGGGGACACTAAAAAGCCCCGAAATCATCTCGGGTACTGACGAAGTACAGGGCTGTTGAGCACCAGTGTAAGATTTGCCCTAAGAAGTAAACAGGAACTTATCCGGACCTATAAAGATAACACCAAGTAGTATAGAGTAAGTAAATGGTAACAAGACGTACAAGCAGGAAAGAAATATGTTGACCAGACCACACACTAGAAGGACCTTTCTCAAGTCACAATCGACTTGAGAATGGTCCAGGACTAACCGAGACGTCGTTGTCCCTTCACCTTCTAGTGTGTGGTCTGGTCAACATACTTCAGCCACGTTATTGTGACTCATCGCCTGCACAGGAAAGAAATACCCATTAAATTTAAAGCTCTGGTACTTCGGTGACACTTTACCCCAGGAAAGTACCTCATCTTCTGGGTTGTCTTGAGATGATTTCGGGGCTTAGCGTCCCTGCGGCCCGGTCCTCGACCAGGACTCCTTTTTGTTACCTTCCCCCCCCCCCCCCAGGAAGTAGCCCGTAGCAGCTGTCTAACTCCCAGGTACCCTATTTACTGCTAGGTAACAGGGGCATCAGGGTGAAAGAAACATTTTGACCATTTGTCTCCGCCTCCACCGGGGATCGAACCCGGAACCTCAGGACTACGAATTCGGAGCGCTGTCCACCCAGCTGTTAGGGCCTTGCCTACAATTTTCAAATATTAACCACGAGTTGTTGTTGTTATAGATTCAGCTACTCGGTACAAGTTCCAAGTAGCACGGGCTATGGTGAGCCCGTAACTTACCTGGCACAGGAGCGAGAGAATCCTTACCTTTTGTATCTGGTCACCGTTTTTACCTGATGTAAATGTGATCCCAACCCTGAACATTGCCCAGATTGAGCAGGTAGGGAACTATCAGGGGAAAGCGCCAAGCCATTACAACTATATAGCACTTGGAAGGGATGAGGATAAGGATTTGGGATGAAACGGGGGGGGGTTAAGAATGGCGCCCAACCACTTGGGCGGTTACGGGCTATTCATGCCCGTGCCCCCTTTCGGGTGGCTTAATCTTTATTAATCAATCACTTGGGCGGGCACACACTGCCCCGCTCCTGTGCCAGGTAAGTCCACAACGGGCTCACCTAAGCCCGTGCTACTTGGAACTTGTTCCGAGTAGCTGAATCTATAACAACAACAACACTTGGGCGGTCGGGGATTGAACGCCGACCTGCATGAAGCGAGACTATCGCTCTACTGTCCAGCCCAAGTGGTTGGGTAGATAGGGACGGAATGAACGCTTTTCTTGTCTGGGGAAGAGCAGGTAATATATTATCCTAAAATGCTGTTGTAAGCCTGATAATAATGTAATAATAAGAAGGTTATTGTGAGAAGAGCGAGTTTGGTGCGGCCGGGTTGCTGGGTGGGGCCGTGTTTGGGGGGTGGGGGGAATGGGGAGGTTTGTGGGGTGGAAGAGTTGTTGCGGGAGGAGGAGGGAGGTGTGTGTGTGTGTGTGTGTGTGTGTATTAACCTAGTTGTGCTTTCGTGGGTTGAGCTCTGGCTCTTTAGTCCCGCCTCTCAACTGTCAATCAACTGGTGTACAGGTTCCTGAGCCTACTGGGCTCTTATCATATCTAGTTTTGAGACTTGTGTATGGAGTCAGCCTCCACCACATCACTGCCCACCATAATGTTATAACACATCACTGCCCCCCCCCCCCACACACACACACATTGTGTGCGGGGGAGGTGGTGGAGAGGGGGGGGGGGGAGAGAGGGTGGAGCCCGGAAGGGAAGTGTGAATGGGACACAAATGTCTCGTGCTTCCCGGAATACCAAACAGCTAAAACGCTACCTGGAGAACTGTTCACGTCCTCCCACCACAGTCACTACCCTGAGAGGAGGTGGATATCGGCGGTGACACCCCCCCCCCCTCCCCCCGGCCTTTAAACTCCTCCGTGTGGAGGTACGAGTTGCGAATTAAGCGTCTCCTTGAAGAGCGGTCTGTGTCGTAGCTCTGGAATTTGTCTGGAGCCATTGTGAGAGAAGGTCATCTCCACCAGCGCCACCACCAATAACATCACCCCACCATCTGCTCCTCCTCCCCCTCCCACTCTCACCCTCCCTCACCCTCCCTCACCCTCCCTCACCCTCCCTCACCCTCCCTCACCCTCTGCTCTTCCTAGCTCAGTCTTGCGCTGCACCAACTCTCTTGTCTTGTTTGATCTTACCCGCACCACATGACCCTGCAATGAGGAATAGCAAAACATATACATAAGCATCTGAGTGTCTATATCTGTGTATGAATACTTCACAACATTCATCTATGGACATCCATGTATGTTGAAAAACATGTGAAGAGCCTTACAAACGCTCATCACTGTAACCATCTTCACTGTACAAGGTACTCTTCCCTCTCCTTCTCCATCTTCTCTACCATTCAATACCATACCTGTTCCTTACCTCCTTGCATATCACCTCCACCTCCCCCTGTTACCTAGCAGTAAACTCCTGTTACCTAGCAGTAAAATAGGTACCTGGGTGTTAGTCAGCTGTCACGGGCTGCTTCCTGGGGGGTGGAGGCCTGGTCGAGGACCGGCCCGCGGGGACACTAAAAAGCCCCGAAATCATCTCAAGATAACCTCTTTGAATAGGACTCCTCCTTGCCCATCACCATTTTCCTTAGTCTTTAACCCCCCTCCCTACTCTTCACCCCCTTCCCTATCCTCCCTCGCTCTCCCAGCCTCGAACACACAGATATGCAACGAGACAGATAAACAACTATGTCTACCTGTTATATATATATATATATATATATATATATATATATATATATATATATATATATATATATATATATATTGGTGTATACTGGCAGCAGGTTTTCTTTCAAACATGTTTCATTGAATATGACCGCATATTCTGTATTTATTATTTTCTGGTTTAGGGCTTCTATCCCTCTAACTATTTTCTTAGCATCAGGGCTTAATTGGAATAGGAGTTCTGGAGAACGAAAATGAGTTTTGGAGAACTCCTATTCCAATTAAGCCCTGATGCTAAGAAAATAGTTAGAGGGATAGAAGCCCTAAACCAGAAAATAATAAATACAGAATATGCGGTCATATTCAATGAAACATATATATATATATATATATATATATATATATATATATATATATATATATATATATATATATATATATATATATATATATATATATAATAGACCTTAGTTATATTTACGTTTATGCTCATTGGAAGAAGTGTACTTTTCTCATGCTATTTATGGCCGTGTATTTTATATTTTTGGCGTAAGATATCTTCAGTAAAAACATATATGATAAGTGGGAAAAAGTGCATAATTGTCCGATCAATTTTAACTATTTAATGGTTAATAGTTTCGCCAAGATATCGAATGATGATATGGCGGAGTTGATGACAATGTCAACACTAGAGCTGTCTACAAACAACATTGCCATATGTGTGTGCTTGTATGTTGAGAGGTTGAGGGGGGGGGGATGATATCTGGCTATTGGGCCCTGCCTTTTACCTACCGGATACCGGATGCAATTGGCCTACGCCTCTCGATTTTCTAATACTTTTATCATATCTGCTCTTAATTTAAAACTTTGAATGACGAACAAGAACTTTTCAAACTAGAGAGGCTATACCAATGATGATACTTTTCAAGATGCTAGTGCTCTCTAGAGTGGAATGCTGCTGCACAATGACAGTCCCTTTTTAAAGCTGGAGAAATTGCTGACCTGGAGAGCGTGCAGAGATCCTTTACTGCTAGAATCCACTCAGTAAAACATCTAAACTATTGGGACCGACTAAAGAGCCTAAATCTGTATTCTCTTGAGCGCAGGCGAGAGAGATACATAATAATTTACATGTGGAAAATATTGGAGGGGCTGGTCCCAAACCTGCACACAGAAATAACATCACATGACACCAGAAGACATGGCAGGATGTGCAGAATACCCCCGTTGAAGAGCAGTGGTGCAACAGGTACTCTGAGAAAGAACTGTATCAACATCAGAGGCCCGAGATTGTTCAACACGCTTCCACTACACATAAGGGGCATAACTGGCCGACCCCTCACAGTGTTCAAGAGAGAAGAGAACTTGACAAGCACCTCCAAAGGATACCTGATCAACCAGGCTGTGACTCATGCGTCAGGCTGTGTCCAACAGCCTGGTTGACCAGTCCAGCAACGAGGAGGCCCGGGCGATGACCGGGCCGCGGGGACGCTAAGCCCCGAGACCAACTCAAGGTATACTCAAGGGGTGGAAAGTGGCTGCCACAACCCTCGTTTCCAGTTCACTCTGCTGGCCTCCACACCTGCTACGTATGAGTGCATTATTACGCCTCCTTCAGGTTGCCTAACGATGATTTCGGGGCTCAACGTCCCCGCGGCCCGGTCCTCGACCAGGGCTCCCTTGTGCTGGACTGTTCAACCAGTCCTCTCACACTCATTTGTATTTCTAACTTCCACTTGCGCCTCCACGTTCTCATTTGTCTAATGTGTTATAGACTGTCATTGTCCACCTCGTCTATTCCTCTTAGAATTCTGTACATTGGAATCACATCTTCTCTAGTCCTCTTTCTAATATGGTTAGACTGAGTGCTATTAGATTTTCTTCACGGTTTATCTCCTTTAACTCTGACCGTGTTCTTTTGTTTCATATGTTGAGGATTCATGCCTCTATGTATGCCATATATGTTCTCTGTATTCCCTCCATTTCAGTAATCTCTCCTGCTTTGAAGGGGGGGAAGTGAGTACTGAACAATACTTAAGATAGGACAGTACAAGTGATTTGTATAGTACAGCCATTGTGATGGGATCCCTGGATTTGAAAGTTCTCGTAATCCATCCTATCATTTTTCTGGCTGACACAATAGTTGCTTGGTTATGCTCCCTAAACGTTAAGTCGTCAGACATCATTATTCCTAAATCCGTTACATGCAGCTTTCCTACTATGGGCACATTTGATTGTGTTTTGTACCCTGTATTATGTTTAAGGTCCTCATTTTTACCGTACCTGAGTACCTGGAATTTATCACTGTTAAACATAATGTTCTTTTTCGTTGTCCAGTCGAAAAGTTTATTAATATCTGCTTGAAGTTTTTAAATTTCTTCAGCAGAGGTAATTTTCAAGCTGATTTTTGTGTCATCTGCAAAGGATGATACAAAGCTGTGACTTATTTTTATCTATATCTGATATGAGAATAAGGAAAAGCAGTGATGCAAGGACTGAACCCTGAGGTACAGAGCTATTAACTGCGCTTGAACTCGATTTTATATGGTTGACTGTTGTGTTCTGTTCGACAGAAAACTGAGTATGCAGCATGCTACTTTACCGGTTATTCCCATTGACCTCATTTTGTGTGCTATCACGCCATGTCCTTGGGTTCCCTCAGATCAGAAACAGTAAGGGTCAAAAGAACCGTGCCTAGTGACACCCAACTTGTTAGCTTCCTTTACTCTGTCGTTTGCTGTCACTATGACTCGTATTCGTTAGATACTCCTTCATCCAGTCAAGTACTTTTCCATTCATTCCAACTTCTTTTCTATAATTTGTGTATTAGCCTGTGGTGGTAGCTGGGTTTGCACGGTCATGGACAGTCTTGGGAAATTCATATAAAACGATGTTGTCATGGAAAGTCTATCAAAAATCTCGAAATGAAGTTATGTAGAGTTATAGGTCATGGAAAATCAACTCCCAGCAGCTTGCCTACCTCTCATACATCCAATCTTCCACACCTCTCTTACCTGTGCAGTATTGTCTGGGGACGATTTCGAGAGTTCTACTACACCTGCAGCCTGGCCTGTCGTCACCCTTTTTCTGGTCATTGCCAAGGCCAGGATTTGTCAAGCACTTAACTGTCTACCTGCGAAACATGTACATCTTTTCTCAATCATGGCAAATAAGTTTGTATTTATTAAAGAGTTTATGACCTCTGGAGCATTATGAAGTTGTCTGTACAATAATAACCTTGGGTTGGGAATTTTTGAAAGACTCGAAACTGGTTAATAAATACAGACTAAGCTGCCGTGATCGAATAAAGAAGTAAACGTTTCGCAAGTTATCAGGTAAGCTTAGTGAATCTTCGCCCCTGGTCTGTTGGACTGTTCGCCTTCGTAGCCCACAGGTCCAGATAGCCATCATAACCAGGCTCATCCGATTAACTCCGGCAGAAACTTGTCCAATTATCTCTTGAAAGCTTCCAATGTTGTTCTAGCTATCTTTCTTTTATTTGTTAGTAGGAGATAGAAAAGTCGTGGGCCTTTGATGTTTGTATCCAGTTCTCTAATTGTGCTTGTGGCACTCTGTCATTGGCTTTATTTTACACTGCCTGCCATATATATCTCTTACTGTATTATGTTGTAATTGTATTGTGCAGGTTTGGAAGGTGACCTTCCAGTATGTTATATGTGTTTATTATCAGTTGTCTTGGCTCAGTTCCAAGGTTCGAGTGCTTTGAGGCGTTCGTAGTAGTTTAAATGCTCTAGTGGTTTTGTGTGTGCTTAAGGCTCGCTGTGACTTATTATTGGATTTATTCAACGCTTCCTACTACACTTCCTCTTGTATTTGTTGTAATTTGATTGTGCAGTTTTGGGTCCTGACCTTTCAGTATTTACCATGATTATATTATGAGATACAGTAGATCTCTCGTGTTCATTTCAAGGGGGTATAAGTGCAGTGTTTTCCGGTGGTCCAGTAGTACCTGGTTGATGGGGTTCTGGGAGTTCTTCTACTCCCCAAGCCCAGCCCGAGGCCAGTCTTGACTTGTGAGAGTTTGGTCCACCAGGCTGTTGCTTGGAGCGGCCTACAAGCCCACATACCCACCACAGCCCGGTTGGTCCGGCACTCCTTGGAGGAAACAATCTAGTTTCATCTTGAGGATTTCAACTTGCCTCACTCCCACCTTCCCCCACCTCCCCCCACTCATGCTTCACATCTTCCCACGTTTTTTTTTCGAAATATTTTCTTTTGTTTACTCTGCTTTTTTTTTACATCAACTTTCTGCACTTGTAATTTGATCTACCATGTTAAGGAAGGAGGGCCAAGGAAGGGGGGAAGAGATGAGGTGTATTAATTCGCGACGAGGAGGGAGCGAGGAGGGAGCACGGTGATGGCCCTGGACACGCAGGCGTGAGGCAGCAAAATTTAATACTCACTGTTTTCTCTGGATCAGTGACACAGTCGCTTGTGTACAAAATAATTCGAGGTCGTTTACAATTCCAGAGGTTGTAGTGAAATGTTATTTTATGCGTTCAGAGACATGGTGTGTATATGTATATACATATATATAATATTTATATAATATATATATACATTATATATAATATATATATATATATATATATATATATATATATATATATATATATATATATATATATATATATATATATATATATTATTAAATATGACCGAAAAAGTAAGATTAATAATTCTAACACGAATTTTCTCAATCTTTCGTACATTACGCTTCACTGTTGGAGGTAAATCAAAAATCACTTCTCCAAAATTCATTTTTATTTCTAGTCTGACGCGACACGGGCGCGTTTCGTAAAACTTATTACATTTTCAAAGACTTCACAAATACACAACTGATTAGAACTCGCGTTTCCCTGATTTTATATCTACATTTGAGTGAGGTGGGAAGGGTGATGTGGCATTACATTTGAGTGAGGTGGGAAGGGTGATGTGGCATTAACACAAGACAGAACACTAGGGGATATTAATAGGGTATTAAAAGTATCAACACAAGACAGAACAGAAACAATGGGTATTGAATAGAAGTGTTTGTAGAAAGCCTATTGGTCCATATTTCTTGATGCTTCTATATTGGAGCGGAGTCTTGAGGTGGGTAGAATATAGTTGTGCAATAATTGGCTGTTGATTGCTGGTGTTGACTTCTTGATGTGTAGTGCCTCGCAAACGTCAAGCCGCCTGCTATCGCTGTATCTATCGATGATTTCTGTGTTGTTTACTAGGATTTCTCTGGCGATGGTTTGGTTATGGGAAGAGATTATATGTTCCTTAATGGAGCCCTGTTGTTTATGCATCGTTAAACGCCTAGAAAGAGATGTTGTTGTCTTGCCTATATACTGGGTTTTTTGGAGCTTACAGTCCCCAAGTGGGCATTTGAAGGCATAGACGACGTTAGTCTCTTTTAAAGCGTTCTGTTTTGTGTCTGGAGAGTTTCTCATGAGTAGGCTGGCCGTTTTTCTGGTTTTATAGTAAATCGTCAGTTGTATCCTCTGATTTTTGTCTGTAGGGATAACGTTTCTATTAACAATATCTTTCAAGACCCTTTCCTCTGTTTTATGAGCTGTGGAAAAGAAGTTCCTGTAAAATAGTCTAATAGGGGGTATAGGTGTTGTGTTAGTTGTCTCTTCGGAGGTTGCATGGCTTTTCACTTTCCTTCTTATGATGTCTTCGATGAAACCATTGGAGAAGCCGTTATTGACTAGGACCTGCCTTACCCTACAGAGTTCTTCGTCGACTTGCTTCCATTCTGAGCTGTGGCTGAGAGCACGGTCGACGTATGCGTTAACAACACTCCTCTTGTACCTGTCAGGGCAGTCGCTGTTGGCATTTAGGCACATTCCTATGTTTGTTTCCTTTGTGTAGACTGCAGTGTGGAAACCTCCGCCCTTTTCCATGACTGTTACATCTAGAAAAGGCAGCTTCCCATCCTTTTCCGTCTCGTAAGTGAAACGCAGCATGGAACTCTGCTCAAATGCCTCCTTCAGCTCCTGCAGATGTCTGACATCAGGTACCTGTGTAAAAATGTCGTCAACATACCTGCAGTATATGGCCGGTTTCAAGTTCATGTCGACTAAGACTTTTTGCTCGATGGTACCCATGTAGAAGTTTGCAAACAGGACACCTAGGGGAGAACCCATGGCGACCCCATCTACTTGCTTATACATGTGCCCATCCGGGCTCAAGAAGGGTGCCTCTTTAGTACAAGCTTGGAGTAGTTTCCTCAGAATACTTTCTGGCATGTCAAGAGGAGTACAGGCTGGATCACGATACACTCTGTCGGCTATCATTCCGATTGTCTCGTCCACAGGTACGTTGGTAAACAGCGATTCTACGTCCAACGAGGCTCTTATCCCTGTGGCCCGTGCGCCCCGCAGTAAGTCCACAAATTCCTTTGGAGACTTCAGGCTGAAGGCGCAAGGAACATAAGGAGTCAGCAGGCCGTTGAGTCGCTTCGCCAGTCTGTACGTGGGTGTGGGTATCTGGCTAATGATTGGCCGAAGTGGGTTTCCAGGCTTGTGCGTCTTGACATTTCCATACGCATATCCAGGTTTATATTCCCCAATGATCTTTGGCAGGTGGAGTCCGGATTTCTTGGCGTTCACAGTTTCGATCAGTTTGTTGACCTTTGCTTTTAATTCGGCTGTAGTGTCCTTCGTTACCCTTTGGAACTTAGTTTGGTCAGAGAGTATGATGTTCATTTTCGCCAGATATTCGTCTTTTTTAAGAATGACATATATTGGCGACTTGTCACCTCTCCTGACAACTATCTCCTTGTTCTCACGAAGGCTTTTAGCTGCCGCTTTAAGCTCGGGGGACAGTATGGTGCTTCTGTAGTTGCCTCGATTCTTTCCTCCTTCTGCAATAAGTTCTGCTTGTATCTTTGGTAGTGACCTTCTTTTGTGTCTCGAGGTCGAATATGTCGTCCAACAGAATTTCCAACTCTACTTTCCGGGCCATTTCACTCGGTCTGGACATAACATGACAGTTTATGCCCAGATTTAGGAGAGTGACTTGGTCCTCAGTGAGGTTAATTCCTGCAAGGTTCAGGAAGCCATCTCTTGGTCGTGGAATTGCCATAGGTCCTCCATATAATGTTGTTAGTTTCTTGATAATCCTTGTTTCAGTGCTGAGGTGATGTTGGTCTGTGAGGATGTCGAGGTGTTGTTCAATGCGGGTACGGATACTATGGTCGATGTTGCTATTTCTCCACTCGTTTGTAGCATGAAGTAGTTGCGTTTTGTTGTCTTTGATTTCATTCTCTGCCTTGTATATCTGATCACGAATCAGATCCTGGCGATATTTTATCGTGAAGGCTTGATTCCTTGCTGCTGGGTCGTGCACTTTAACATTAGTATATTTTGGTAGCAGTCTTTCCTGTAGACATATATTATTAAATATGACCGAAAAAGTAAGATTAATAATTCTAACACGAATTTTCTCAATCTTTCGTACATTACGCTTCACTGTTGGAGGTAAATCAAAAATCACTTCTCCAAAATTCATTTTTATTTCTAGTCTGACGCGACACGGGCGCGTTTCGTAAAACTTATTACATTTTCAAATACTTCACAAATACACAACTGATTAGAACTTGCGTTTCCCTGATTTTATATCTACATTTGAGTGAGGTGGGAAGGGTGATGTGGCATTACATTTGAGTGAGGTGGGAAGGGTGATGTGGCATTAACATCTTTCTGTACGAAAGATTGAGAAAATTCGTGTTAGAATTATTAATCTTACTTTTTCGGTCATATTTAATAATATATGTCTACAGGAAAGACTGCTACCAAAATATACTAATATATATATATATATATATATATATATATATATATATATATATATATATATATATATATATATATATATATATATATATATATATATATCTAATCTTGTAGAATATGATCAAAACGGTAAGATAATGATTCTAGCACGAATCTTCTCAATATTTCCTGTTTTTCTTCACTGTAAAGAGAAGTTGAAAAATTAACTCTCAAAAGTTCATTTTCACACAATATTATGGACTGGCGCCTAGGGATGCGTTTCGCAAGGAACTCCTTACATTTTCAAAGGCAAATTTACCATGCATTTATATTCTCTTGGGGTGAGGTGGTACAGGACGTGATTGAGATGAACAAGTTGATGAAACATAATGAATATTAATAGGCTATTACATACATGAACATAAGCAGCTTATGTTCTTGCTGCTACTGTCTCTGTGTTGGTTCGGGGTCTTTGAAGTGGGTAGAATGTAGTTAAGTATTAACTGGTTGTTGATTGCTGGTCGTGACTTTTTGATGTGTAGTGCCTCGCTGATGTCCAGTCTTCTGTTGGCGTTATACCTGTCGATTATTTCAGTGTTGCTTGTTAAGATGTCTCTGGTGATGGTCTAGTTGTGTGAGGAGATTATATGCTCCTTGGTGGAGCCCTGTTGTTTGTACATTGCTAATCGCCTTGAGAGACAAAGAGAGAGAGACTTTGCTGTCTTGCCTATATACTGAGATCTTTGGGGCTGACAGTCCCCAAGTGGGCAGGTGAAGGCATAGACGACGTTGGACTCTTAAGGCGTTCTGTTTGGTGTCTTTGTTTTTGTAATTAATTGTTAATTGTATCTTCTGATTGGTGTCTGTGGGGATAACGTTCCTATCAATAATATCTTTCATAACTCTCTCCTCCGTTTTATAAACCGCGGAAAAGAAGTTCCTGTAAAACAATGGAATAGGAAGTACAGGTGTTGTGTTGGTTGACTCTTCAGAGGTTGCATGGTGTGTCACCTTTTCTTTTAATGACGACATGTGTACTCAAAACCAAAATCTAGTTTTTTCTCGAAGATGTCTATGGTTGTTCCCGCAATTCTTATGCTCGCTGGGAGGATGTTGAACAACTGTAGACCTCAACGTCTTCACTTTCTAGGTTGTTGTATTTCTTATTACCCAGAAATACATTGTTTTACATTGCTTTGCAAACAATGTAAAACATTGTTTTACATTGTTTTACAATGTAAAACATTCATTGTTTTACATTCATTGTTTTACAGTTCGTTGTTCATTGCTACATTCATTGTTTTACAGTTTTATTTGTCTATGATTTAATTCTCCCATTACTAGTAGCTCGCAATCTAAGGGATGATTATGCCGCACTTTGAATGATATTCATTCAAGCTTTGTCATTGTCTGTATCTTCTATAGCTTTCGGGGTCGGGAGATGGTTGTAAATCAATGACACAATTTTGTTTTATCGTGTGATTGAAATAATTGCTGTGACAGTTTGCGTAATTAGTTTTCTTTTCATAATTGGAATTTCTTCTAAATTCTTGTCTTTCCTTTTTTTTAACTAGTTGTGCTATTCATCCTCTCGAGTTTTTGTTGGCTTTCTTCTCATACTGTGTGGGAATTATGACATCAATTAGTATTAAATTATTTTCTACTAGACTATTACTGTTAGATTTGGGTCTACGTCCTCAGCCCTTTCTGTAAGGGCCTTTTTTAAAGTTGGTGCGAGTTCCAACTCTTGGGCCCCGCCTCGCTGTTATTGCTTACTGTCGTAACTTCACTGTATTCCCCTCATATCTGCTCGTGAAGCTATAGCAAGAGGTTGCCTCTGCTATCTTCTAGCTGAGGGTTTGATTACACTTCTTGCCTACCTTGCGGCTACCTTGCGATGATTTCGGGGCTCAACGTCCCCGCGGCCCGGTCCTCGACCAGGCCCCCCCTCGATGCTGGACTGATCAACCAGGCTGTTGGATGCGGCTGCTCGCAGCCTGACGCATGAATCACAGCCTGGTTGATCAGGTATCGTTTGGAGGTGGTTTATCCAGTCCTCTCTTGAACACTGGGAGGGGTCGGCCAGTTATGCCCCTTATGTGTAGCGGAAGCGTGTTGAAGTCTCGGGCCTCTGATGTTCATAGAGTTCTCTTTCAGGGTTCCTGTTGCACCTCTGAGTTTCAACCTATATCTTGTGGGTATCTTTATATAAAGTGACTGAACACGTGAAACACAATTGTTCTCTCGACCACTTTAACACCACCGAGACTCTGATTATCTCGGCTGCTAACCCAAAGTTTCGCATGAACATATATTAATTCTTAACGCGGGCTTGAATATAAGGGGGAACAGGGGAATTTTTTTTAACACCCTTCTTACCTCCGTTCGTTGCCCAACACCGTCCCTCACACCCTTGCCCAACACTCCCACTTTCTCCCTCCGTTCCCCAACACTCCTTGCCTACCTTGCCCAAGACTCCCACTTTCTCCCTCGGTTCCCCAACACTCCTTGCCTACCTTGCCCAACACTCCCCTGCCTCCCTCACTCCCTTGCCCAACACACCCCTGTTTATCCCTCCGTAACCCACCAACACTCCCTCCCTCACTCCACTTCCCTACACAGTCCAACACTGTTTCTTCCTCCGTTGCTCAACACTTCCCCTTCTCTCTCTTCCTCCCTCCACTGTCCAGCAGGCCCTCTCGGCGTGTCCGCCCATCCTCTGAGCCTCCTCACCACTCCACAAACACAGGAACACGAAACACTACTGAACACCGTCGACCTGAGGTGAAGCGGTCTCATCTCACCAACGGGGCCGCTTCAATCTACACTCTGGTTGACTACGTAATCATTATGGGCACAGCGCAATGAGAGTTGTGGGAGAGATAAACAATAATTTCCACGTGGAAGATAGTAGAGGGGCTGGTCCCAAACCTGCACACAGAAATAACATCACATGAGACCAGGAGGCATGGCAGGATGTGCAGAATATCACCGTTGAAAAGCAGAGATACAACAGGTACTCTGAGAGAAAACTCTATTAACTCGATGAGCAGTGTTTAACTCGATAAGCACCTCCAAAGGATACCTGATAAACCAGGGTGTGATACATATGTCGCGCTGCGAGTGGCCGCGTCCAACAGCCTGGTTGACCAGTCCAGCAACCGGGAGGCCTGATCAGAAACCGGGCCGCGGGGACCTTGTACCCCAGAACCACCGCAAGGTTACCACAAGGAAATTCTCTACAATAATGACTTCATGGTATATATATATATCAGTGTGGAATGTTGACTTCATTATGTATCAGTATAGAACGTCAACTTTATATCCTTCCATGGTCTAGTTTCCACTATTCTTTCCACTAATCCTTCCACTATTGGTCTAGTTTGTTGACATTCCGTATGTAAGTCACTGTATGATGTCGACATTCCCTTTGTACATGTTAATATATAAAATGTTAAAATTCCCCGTGTCCAGCACTGTACGCTGTTGACATTTCTTCTCTGTGTATGATGTATAAACACGCGTATGCATCAATTAACATGTCCGCGGTGGAACCGTTAGTGTTTAATAAATGCATAATGGTCGTAGTGGCATCCATGTGTGTGTGTGTGTGTAGGGGAGTACGTTACCCCGGTGGCCGAGTCATTGTGAGCCTTCACATGGTGTATACAGCACACACCCTCATCGACTCCTTCACTACACCCTGTTTACCACCTGTAAACCTCTTGGAACATTAATTCGGAGTTCAATATGGGGTTTGTACACCAAGACGTTGCAGTAATTGGCGCGGCTTCTTTCGCTAGAGCCGTGTGGTAAAGTAAATGATTGGGATTAGCTGTTTATATCCTGGAAACCCAAACCGAAAGTGTCTCTATTTTCCGCTTGTTACAACTTGTTAAGCCAAAATGTAACAGCTTTATTACGTGTTTATGACGTATTAGAACGTTGTTACAACTTGCTATTTTGGTTGTTATAACTGGTTAGGAAGTGTTAAAACTTGTTCTAACGTTGTACCAACGTCATAGTTTGGGTGTGTGTTTGGGGGATAGGCACCGAGTCACCTCTAAGCCACCGTGCCTATTGCTGATAATCTATCTTCTCCCTCTCCACTTCCCCTTCCCCCCCTTCAATTCTTGCACTCCTTTCCCCGTCAAAATATCCGGGATGATGTCAAAACAAACACTTGAGACGACTTTACTCCTAAAAATAGTGGCGCCAGTTGATCGGGGTTCTCTTGGCCGATCACACTGTCGCCGCGGCGACCTCTCCCACCGTGTTCCCACACATTCCTAATCACACACCACATTATATATATATATGTGTGTGTGTACTCGACTATTTGTGCTTGCTGGGGTTGAGCTTTGGCTCTTTGGTCCCGCCTCTCAACCGTCAATCAACTGTGTGTATGTATGTGAGTGTGTGTGTGTGTGTGTGTGTACTCAGTTGTGCTTGCTGGGGTTGAGCTTTGGCTCTTTGGTCCCGTCAATCAACTGTGTGTATGTATGTGTGTGTGTGTGTGTGTGTATTCAGTTGTGCTTGCGGGGACATAGCTTGTCGTAGACATACTGCTAATGTAACTAAAGAGCGCAACCTAACCTCTCCAAGCAATCCGAGGCCTAATATACCATTTTTGTGGCCTGTTATAGTACACACATATGTGATATACTAAGCCTAGGAGTGTTTACGTTTGGGTTTGGTCTCTTATCGTACCTCTACAAAATGAACAGTACACAAGGTGAACCTTTCAGTGCGTCAGTACACATTTGTACGTACAACCAAATCATTACTGTAAGAACTATCATTTTAGGAAGATGGGAAATGTCTACATTTTAGTAGGCAGCAGCAGCAGGGACACCTGCAAGGAATGTGACGTGAGTAGCGGCAGGGACACGTGTAGCATCTGTGGTGCACGCAGATGTGTCAGGTGTGGGAAGCATGGAGAAAGTCGCCTTCGGGTTCATTGGGTTCAAGTGAGCCATATCGCTCAGACCATCTATAGCGTAGGGTAGAGAAGACCAGGGGCGCGAAGACGGGGCCAGAGCGCCGGTGGTGAGGCTTAGACGGTAATGATCGATTGGTTTCGCGGGCAGTGTATAGGAACCTTTAGTTAGGTTCTTTAGTTCTATTTCGGGCGCCTGACAGCTGGGTGGACAGCGCTTCGGATTCGTAGTCCTGAGGTTTCGGGTTCGATCCCCCTGTGGAGGCGGAGACAAATGGGCAAAATGTTTCTTTCACCCTGATGCCCCCTGTTACCTAGCAGTACCTGGTTGATGGGGTTCTGAGAGTTCTTCTACTTCCCAAGCCCGGCCCGAGGCCAGTCTTGACTTGTGAGAGTTTGGTCCACCAGGCTGTGGCTTTGAGCGGCCCGCAGGCCCACATACCCACCACAGCCCGGTTGGTCCAGCACTCCTTGGAGGAAACAATCTAATTTCCTCTTGAAGATGTCCACGGTTGTTCCGGCAATATTTCTTATGCTCGCTGGTAGGACGTTGAACAACCGCGGACCTCTGATGTTTATACAGTGTTCTCTGATTGTGCTCATGGCACCTCTGTCCTTCATTGGTTCTATTCTGCTTTCTGCAGTAAATAGGTACCTGGGAGTTAGACAGCTGCTACGGGCTGCTTCCCAAGGGGGGGGGGGGGGGGGTTGTAACAAAAAGGAGGCCTGGTCGAGGACCGGGCCGCGGGGACGCTAAGCTCCGAAATCATCTCAAGATAAGATAGACAAGTACACAGACTGCCAGAATTGGGCTGGATGGTGAGGAGGATAGGACGGGAAGGGAAGGTGGGAGAGGGAAGGTGGGAGGGAGGGAGGGATGGTCGGGAGTAAATAGAAGACTTCCTGGTGCTCCCCCGCCAGCCTGTGGGTCCTCCTCCCTCTCACGCCCTCGTTATGTCAGCCAGCCATGGCCCGTGTCTTTACAATATTTAACTTTATATATAAAGTCCCTTATCGTTCTTTCCCCGGCCTCTGCGTTGAACATTTATAAGGGTGTTTCAACGGCGTTCAGAAGTTTAATTTACAGTTGTAATATAATTTAGAATGGTACCTTAACTTGTGCCTTCATGTAGGCTGTAGGGAAGGTTAAACATTGTTGTCTAGTAGAGACGAGTGTGGAGGTGGGCTTAGTTAGTGAAGAGGCGAGTGTGAAGGTGGGCTTAGTTAGAGTGAAGAGGCGAGTGTGAAGGTGGGCTTAGTTAGTGAAGAGGCGAGTGTGAAGGTGGGTGGGCTTAGTTAGAGTGAAGAGGCGAGTGTGAAGGTGGGCTTAGTTAGTGAAGAGACGAGTGTGAAGGTGGGCTTAGTTAGAGTGAAGAGGCGAGTGTGAAGGTGGGCTTAGTTAGAGTGAAGAGGCGAGTGTGAAGGTGGGCTTAGTTAGAGTGAAGAGACGAGTGTGAAGGTGGGCTTAGTTAGAGTGAAGAGACGAGTGTGAAGGTGGGCTTAGTTAGAGTGAAGAGACGAGTGTGAAGGTGGGCTTAGTTAGTGAAGAGACAAGTGTGAAGGTGGGCTTAGTTAGAGTGAAGAGACGAGTGTGAAGGTGGGCTTAGTTAGAGTGAAGAGGCGAGTGTGAAGGTGGGCTTAGTTAGAGTGAAGAGACAGCCGGGATGATCAGTTCCAGGACACGTCGCCCTTCCTCTCATTTATAAACAATGCATTACGTCGTTTATTGATGTTTTAGATTCAGCTACTGGGAACAAAAGTTGCAAGTAGCACGGGGTATGGTGAGCCCGTAGTGGACTTACAGCCCACCGCTCCTGTGACAGTAACACTCCGTAGCAGAAAGCAGGGCTGTGCATTACGTCTGTTGTTGTTGTTTTAGATTTAGCTACTCAGAACGAAGTGTCCATGTAGCACGGGCTATGGTGAGCCCGTAAAGGGCGCATTACGTCCTGCCTCGCCGGATAAATTGGGTGAGCAGGTGAGGTGGTGGAGAGGGGTGGTGGGTTATGGTGATGGGGGGGGGTGGGGAGGGTGGTAGGTTAGAATGCGGGTGGATGAGGTGTGGGCTGGTAGTGAGTGTGGCAGGTGACGGGTCAGGTGAGCGCTCGAGGTGAATGGAGGAAAAAAATAAGTGAGTGGGACAGGTGAGACGTTGACCGGTGTGGAAGATCACGACCTACGAGTGTGGCAGGTGACGGGTCAGGTGAGCGCTCGAGGTGAATGGAGGAAAAAAATAAGTGAGTGGGACAGGTGAGACGTTGACCGGTGTGGAAGATCTTTTACACACACACACACACACACACACACACACACACACACACACACACACACACACACACACACACACACACACACACACACACACACACATATACACATACACACACACACACACAGAAGAAGTTACTATTAATGAGAGAAAGGTTGGGTGTGTGGGTGACCGTGGGCCTTCAGGTGGTGTGGTATGGTGGGGTTCCCCAGTGGGGCGGCGGCGCCTCCCCCAACCTTTGTCTCATCCCTTCCTCCCCTGGTAATATACGGCCCCACTACCTCTCTGGCCTCCTCGCCCCCTTCCCTTCACCCTACCTGCACCCTGCCTCTCCCCCACGTCTCACCGAGAGGCTGCTCCCGCACTCACAGACAAACTTATCCATGTTCGTCATTTGTGATGCATAAATAAATGTTCTATTGACATTTTAATACAAAATAAGATGCCGACATCTCATTTCTGGCAAGGTCGCGGCCTTTCCGTCACTCGAGTTTGGGTAGATCGTGTCTTGTTGCCTCCTACCGCCTCACCTTCCGGAGATCATTGTTCCCACGGCCCGCTCTCTTTACCGAGTGTGTTTGGGCTTAAGGTCTGTCAGCCTCTGGAGGGTTATTAAGGCCTATCAACCTCTGGAGGGTTATTAAGGCCTATCAACCTCTGGAGGGTTATTAAGGCCTATCAACCTCTGGAGGGTTATTAAGGCCTATCAACCTCTGGAGGGTTAAGGCCTATCAACCTCTGGAGGGTTAAGGCCTATCAAACTCTGGAGGGTTATTAAGGCCTATCAACCTCTGGAGGGTTATTAAGGCCTATCAACCTCTGGAGGGTTATGGCCTATCAACCTCTGGAGGGTTATTAAGGCCTATCAACCTCTGGAGGGTTATTAAGGCCTATCAACCTCTGGAGGGTTATTAAGGCCTATCAACCTCTGGAGGGTTATCAAGGCCTATCAACCTCTGGAGGATTATCAAGGCCTATCAACCTCTGGAGGGTTATCAAGGCCACCACAGTAATGTACCGACCGTATCCTCTCGTCCTAGACGTACAGTAGTTTAGGAAATGTGTGGCCACGTCTGTGGTAGAAAATAATAATAATAAAAAAAGTAGTTCAGGATTAAACCCTGGTGTATGTGTATGTTTGTTGCGTTCTCTTTTGTGTATGTTTGAGGTGAATGAACTCCAGCTCTTGGGCCCCGCCTTTAAGCTAGTGTTATACAGAGGTAACAATATTGGAATGGGTTGTATCGGCGCATTTTTGCAGCAACAGTGTTTGTCAAATTAAATTTCATCCGATAATTCAATATCTTTTTTTTACAGGTGGGTACAGGGGAAGGTGGTGTTAGCAGGCTTAAAGCTCTCCCTCCCACGGCTTACCTTACCTTGTTGTTGTTGTTTTAGATTCAGCTACTCGGAACAAAGAGTTCCAAGTAGCACGGGCTATGGTGAGCCCGTAGTGGATTTGCCTGGCACAGGAGCGGGGCTGTAACTGTAACAGTGGAATCTTACCTTACATTACCCTTTCAGTTTTATATGGAGCACGACCTACCTTACCTTGTGATGGGTTCGGGGCTTAGCGTCCCAGCGGCCCGGTCATCGCCCAGGCCTCCTGGAGCCAGATTCACGAAGCAGTTACGCAAGTACTTACGATCGTGTACATCGTTTCTCAATCTTTGACGCCTTTGGTTACATTTATTAAACAGTTTCCAAGCATGAAAACTTGCCAATCAACTGTTGTTATTGTTATAAACAGCCTCCTGGTGCTTCGGAGCTCATTAACTGTTTAATAATTGTAAACAAAGCCGCCAAAGATTGAGAAAAGATGGACAGGTTCGTAAATGCTTGCGTAACTGTTTCGTGAATCTGGCTTCTGGAGGTCTGGGCGATGACCGGGCCGCGGGGACGTTAAGCCCCGAACCCATCACAAGGTAAGGTAGGTCGTGCTCCATATAAAACTGAAAGTAAGGTAAGGTAAGCCGTGGAAGGGAGAGCTTTAAGCCTGCTAACACCACCTTCTCCTGTACCCACCTGTAAAAAAAAATATTGACTGGTCTACTGACTGGTCTTTCGTACCTCGGTCCCTCACTTCTTGCAGGCGTTGAAATTGAAATTGAAATAAGTTTATTGAGGTAAAATACACACAAAGGGATGAGGTAGCTCAAGCTATTCTCACCCCGTTCAGTACATCGTGTTAATACATGCATATACACACATCACAAACAATAAACATATTACCAAACATTCTGAGAGATAAACATATACATTTCAACATGAAGGTGTTAGTTGGGTGAGGTTGTTAGAACTCACACACACACACACACAAAGAAACTGGAGAAGGTTCAGAGGTTTGCGACGAGGCTTGTCCCAGAGTTACGAGGGATGGGATATGAAGAGCGTCTGAAGGAACTGAACCTTACGACACTAGAAAAAAGAAGGGAGAGAGGAGATATGATAGGAACATATAAAATACTCAGGGGAATTGACAAAGTGGAAATAGATGAGATGTTCACACGTAATAATAACAGAACGAGGGGACATGGGTGGAAACTGGAAACTCAGATGAGTCACAGAAATGTAAAGGAAGTTTTCTTTTAGCGTGAGAGTAGTGGAAAAATGGAATGCACTTGGGGAACAGGTTGTGGAAGCAAATACTATTCATACTTTTAAAACTAGGTATGATAGGGAAATGGGACAGGAGTCATTGCTGTAAACAACCGATAGCTGGAAAGGCGGGATCCAAGAGTCAATGCTCGATCCTGCAAGCACAAATAGGTGAGTACAAATAGGTGAGTACACACACACACACACACACACACACACACACACACACACACACACACACACACACACACACACACACACGTCTACATGCAGTGACCATAAAAACAATGGAGCCTCAATTCCAATCATTTACTGACTTGCACTGTCGTCTCGGCACTTGTACACATGTCTAGGTACGAGAACTTCACTTTGAGTGATGCTGGCATCTGGCAGGGTGCAAGGAACTCCCGTATTAAGAGACAAGATACACTGGTGAGCCACGTTATTGTGAGCCATGGTCAGCAAGATACACCGGTGACCGCATAGGGTTATCTTGAGATGATTTCGGGGCTTTAGTGTCCCGGCGGCCCGGTCCTCGACCAGGCCTCCACCCCCAGGAAGCAGCCCGTGACAGCTGACTAACACCCAGGTACCTATTTTACTGCTAGGTAACAGGGACATAGGGTGAAAGAAACTCTGCCCATTGTTTCTCGCCGGCGCCTGGGATCGAACCCAGGACCACAGGATCACAAGTCCAGTGTGCTGTCCGCTCGGCCGACCGGCTCCCGTGCTTAACGTCACTGATTACTAGGATAACTCTGGATAGTTCTGGCACTCTTGAGCACAGCCTTGTGATGTCTCCCAAGATCTCCGTTAACAGCTTAACTTTATTATAATGACGAACGGGATTCCGAGGCATACTTTAATTATAATGGGGAGAGTAATGGAGCGTTAACTTGATGTGTTGGAAACTCAGTGTGTTAGTTTACTTCTGTTAGACGATCAAACAAAAGTATCCACGTCTCTAGCAATATATATATATATAATGTTGATATATAGAATATATGATATATATAGAATATATGATATATATCCTGAAGATTCTATGAATATATGATATATATAGAATATGTCATATATGATATATAGAATATATATCCTTCTGAAGATTCTATGAATATGATATATATAGAATATATGATATATGACATATAGAATATATATTCTTCTGAAGATGTATTATTAAATACGAAAGTACTTAAGGAAATTCCTGGTTCAATTCTTCCTTCCTGGTCTGACACTGTCATATTTTTTATTACGTGTTAATTTTCGTGATCTACACACATAGAATATATCATATATGATATATAGCAATATATAGAATATCCAGCAATATAGAACGTTGGAGTTGGCTCCGTGAGGAGCTTACCAGGGCCCCCCCCCCACGAGAGTAAACAGCTTAGCTTACAAATTACCCAATGAGTGCCAGTGCCTACACTATTGCATCAATAGTGTAGGCACTCATGTCTGCTCCAGTCGTGTAGTGAAGTGAGTTTGACCTTCGCGGCTACGTCATAACTCGCTGTCAGAACCATTGATTGTTTGACCCGAGGGTCTCCGCTTAGCAGACCGATGACCCATTATCAGACCGATAATGGACCAGCACACAGCGGCCTTTGTGGACTAACCTTTGGACCTAAATAACTTGTAGTCTAACTAACTAACTGTTTGTAACTAACCTTGTGGACTAACCTAACCTTTCCTCGTGCAAATAACGCTACCCACACGTACCGAACATGTTAGGTCCCCACCCCGCCCCCGTCACAATGAATAATGATTCAAAGGGCATTTGGCACATGATGAGCGCAATTGGTCCACACAAGAGTGGCTAGCCAGGCCTGGGTGCACCACACCCAGCACCACACCCACCACACCCAGCACCACACCCAGCACCACACCCACCACACCCACCACCACACCCACCACCACACCCACCAGCACACCCAGCAACACACCCACCAGCACACCCAGCACCACACCCAGCAACACACCCACCACACCCACCACCACACCCACCAGCACACCCAGCACCACACCCAGCACCACACCCACCACACCCACCACCACACCCACCACCACACCCACCAGCACACCCAGCACCACACCCACCACCACACTCACCACCACACCCACCACCACACCCAGCACCACACCCACTACACCCAGCACCACACCGGACAGCTGAGGGGAGGGAATTATCAGGAGAAAGCGCCAAGCCATTACGACTACATAGCACTATAGTATAGGCCGGGAGGGGGGGGGGTGAGGAATGGTGCCTAGCCACTTGGACAGTTGGGGATTGAACGCCGACCTGCATGAAGCTCTACCGTCGCTCTACCGTGCAGCCCAAGTGGACAGTCCCTCACAGACAAAATATAAAGAATCTGGGTATAATGATGTCGGAGGATCTAGCGTTCAGTGAGCACAGTAAAGCAAACGGGATTGATCGGTTGATGAAGATTAAGCCGCCCAAGAGGCGGCACGGGCATGAATAGCCCGAGGTATTCACCGGGAGCATGAACCAGGATAATGACTGGGGTTGGCCTCTGGCAACCTCCACATCAAAGGATGCCACCAGATATTCCTACTTTTCACATTACTTATGCTTCCCAGACTTGAATACTGGCTGGTATTTACCTTCCCTTTCAAAGCAGACGAATGAACTGAAAAATACAAATTGCAAAGACATATAGCGCGTTCGGACAGGGTAAAACATTATTTGTACTGACTAAAAAACAGTCTAAATGTACTCTGGAATGGAGACGTAGAGATATATTTTCAGTTGATATTTCCATGGAAGATACTGAAAGGTAAGCTGACCAGACCACACGCTAGAAGGTGAAGGGACGACGACGTTTCGGTCCGTCCTGGACCAGTCGATTGGACCGAAACGTCGTCGTCCCATTACCTTCTAGTGTGTGGTCTGGTCAACTTACTTTAGCCACGTTATTGTGACTCATCGCCTGCAAAGGTAAGCTCCAAAATATGAACAATACAATAATAACTTACTGAAACGGAAGGTAGTGCAGAAAAAGGAGAATAGACCCAGTGAAGATCTACGAAATTTGTCTCAAATTCACTATGAGAATTCAGTAAATTCCATTTTGATAATAAACATAAACTCTGAACTAATAAACCACAATCTCATTGAAATAATCTTGGAAGAACAGTTGAATAATGGAAACCTAAGTCAGTGCCCCAAGAGAATAGACATAATGGTACTAGATCTGGATTGTATCTGGAGTGAGTGCTAAGAGCTCAACTGCCCAAGCTCCACTTGTGATAACTTGGCCCAACAGACTGTTGCTTGGAGTGGTCCGCAGGTCCACATATCCAATACAACCTGAATGGTTAGGCACATCCTGCAGGAAATTGTTTAATTGTTTCTTCAAGTCCACCTTTGCTACAGCAACATGTCTCATGCTGGTGGGAGGGCATTGAATAGCCGTGGACCTCTGATCTTCATATAGTGCTCTTTGATTGTGCCTGTGGCACCTCTACTCTTCACTGGTTTTATTATGCATTCCCTTCCACGTCGTTCACTCCAGTATGTTGTTGTATTACTGTGCAAATTTGGGACCTGGCCGTCCAGTATCTTCCATGTATATATTATTTTATACCTCTATCGTCTTCATTTTAGACGAGAGCTTTGAGACGGTTTTAATTAATGTAGGTGCTGTATCGTGTCTCTGTGTGCCGTATATTTCCTCTATTCCAGATATTTATCCTGCTCTGAAAGGGAAAGTGAGTACCGTGCAGTACAACAAGCAGGATAGCGCCAGTAATTTAAACAGTATGCGCATTGCAGTGGAATGTTTTCCACTGCGCATTGCAGATTTGCATTGCATTTTTTTGCAGGGATATTCCTGAGTGGGTCCTAAGTCTCTGGGTGGCCCACTAAGTGTTGGTGCTTGTTTCTCTTTTACTTGGGCGGAGTATGAGTATTTATGACTCGTGTGGTCGCTTCAGTAAGATTTTGTCCCATATGTTTAACAACTTCTGCTCTGTTGAATCTAAGTTGAAATCTTAATGGGTTTGTAACTGTGCACTGTGTTAGATAATGTTCCAGCGGTCTGTCGGGCATTTCTCCACAGTGCTGACATTTCCTGGCATTGCAGTATGCGCATTGCAGATTTGAATGTTCTTACAATCTATCATAACATTTTCCTGGGTGACGCTATATTTGCTTGGTTATTGTTACTAAATGCCAGGGCGTCATATGTCATAATTCCTTTTACATGGTGTTTTCCTTCTGTAGGAAGATCTGGTTGTGTGTTGTACCGTTTATTTCGTTTTAAGGTCTTCATTTCTACCATGTCCAAGTACCTGGAAGGTATCACTGGTAAAAATCATGTTATTTACCGTTGACCAATCATAAACTTTGTTGATATCTGCTTGTAGTTTTTCAATCTCTTCTACAGAAGTAATATTCACGCTGATTTTTGTATCTGCGAAGGATGACACGAAGCTGTGACTCTTAACACACATAAATCACAATAGTGTGATGCATCAAATGAACAAATCCACAAGGGCCGTGATGAGGGGTTCGAACCTACGTCCGAGAGGAATGTAGGAATTCCTCTGGAATGAATTCATTGTGTAATGAAGTAACCTTGAGGTTACCTTGAGGTACTTCCGGGGCTTAGCGTCCCCGCGGTCCGGTCGTCGACCAGGCCTCCTGGTAAGGAGGCCTGGTCGATCTGCGCCCTGGTGTAAGGGCGAAAAGGTAGAATAGCTTGTTGACAGCGCCCGGGTGCATGGGGGGAATTGTATAAAACCCTGGGGCTAGATTCACGAAGAAGTTACGCAAGCACTTACGAATCTGTACATCTTTTCTCGGTCTTTGGCGGCTTTGTTTACAATTATTAAACAGTTAATGAGCTCCGAAGCACCAGGAGGCTGTTTATAACAATAACAACAGTTCATTGGCAAGTTTTCACGCTTGTAAACTGTTTAATAAATTTAACCAAAGCCGTCAAAGATTGAGGAAAGATGTACACGTTCGTAAGTGCTTGCGTAACTGTTTCGTGAATCTGGCCCCAGGTTTGTGTCTCGGAGAGACTGCAGGATCCGTGTGAGAGCAGCAGCACTCCCGATTGCAATTCTTATACCATGTGGTGGCACAGTCGATTAAGGCGCGTATCTCGGACGTAGGTTCGAACCCTCATCACGGCCCTTGCGGATTTGTTCCTGTGACTCGTATTTTTGTCTATATCTGATATGAGAATGAGAGAAGACAGTAGTGCAAGGACTCTTGGGTACAGAGATTTTCACGGTGCATTTTATGGTCTATCACTCCATGGTCACAGTTATCAAATGTCTTCGCAAAGTCCGTGTAACATCCGCATTTTGTTTTTCTTATAATGCTTCCGTGATTTTGTCATAGTGGTTGAGTAACTGTGAAAGACAATATCTTTCCATTCTAAATCCATGCTATCTTGAGGTTATCTTGAGATGATTTCGGGGCTTTAGTGTCCCCGCGGTCCGGTCCTCGACCAGGCAGCCACCCCCAGGAAGCAGCTCGTGACAGCTGACTAACACCCAGGTACCTATTTTACTGCTAGGTAACAGGGGCATAGGGTGAAAGAAACTGCCCATTGTTTCTCGCCGGCGCCTGGGATCGAACCCAGGACCACAGGATCACAAGTCCAGCGTGCTGTCCGCTCGGCCGACCGGCTCCCTAGACCTAACCTAGACATATGCTAAAATCGTTTACTACTGAGAAAAAAAAAGAGAAAAATATACAAACTGGAGCGAGATCGACGTTCTCTTATTGTACGAAGAAAATCACAAAACTACTCGAACGCCCCACTCTTTCTCGAGAAAGACAAGACAGGCTCGGCATATTTAGGGAAATAGAAGTTGTTGAGCTAAGGCTGCACAAATTTTATAACTCCTAGGAGAAATAGAGAGAGAAAGAGCCCATCAGTGAACCTGAGAGTAACCCAAAATGTTTCTTCTCACGTGCAAAGTTCAAGGCAAAAGCAACCTTTTGCCTTGAACCTCTAGTATATGGTCCTTGGGTAACAGAGATCCGGCAGTCCTTGATGACAACAGATATATTAGTGAAGTACATATGACACTTCAACTCCCGTTTACAGTGAACACCTAAACACTTTGAAGATAGACAACACAGATGACTTCATGAAGGTGAAAGGGAAGGGAATTATCAGGGGGGAAAGCGCCTTAGGCCCAGACTCCTGGCATTCCATATTCATCAAGAATTGGAATAACAAAAATCGCCGTCATTGGGCCTAAACATTATATGGAGATGGAGCCCAGATATCGGTGTTATTATCAGGCTAGGCGCCTGACAGCTGGGTGGACAGCGCTTCGGATTCGTAGTCCTGAGGTTCCGGGTTCGATCCCCGGTGGAGGCGGAGACAAATGGGCAAAATGTTTCTTTCACCCTGGTGCCCCTGTTACCTAGCAGTAAATAGGTACCTGGGAGTTAGACAGCTGCTACGGGCTGCTTCCTGGGGGTGGAGGCCTGGTCGAGGACCGGGCCGCGGGGACACTAAGCCCCGAAATCATCTCAAGATAACCTCAAGATCCCTGACACTTAAAACAGCTAAGATTGGCTGTTTTTATAACTCATTAAAGGGGGTAGCAAAGCGTCCAAGGGAAGCGTGATGTGGCGTCCAAGAAAGTACCGACAGTACTTAACGTACACCATAAATATCTTGGAAAGAGTGCTAAGAAGAAAGATCACACACACATACACACACACACACACACACACACACACACACACACACACACACACACACACACACACACACACACACACACACACACACACACACACACGGTGTCACGAGGTATACATAACCCTGGCCAACATGGGTTTAGAGCAGGACGCTCCTGTCACTTACCAATGTGGGACACTACGACATGACCTTGAGTGCCACAGAAGACCAGCAGAACACCGGTGTAATATCACAAAATGCGCACGAAAGATATAACAGACTGAACCCATAAGGGCAATAGCCAGAAAAGTAAAATCTGTATGCATTACCATGGAAAACTCCGGCCTGTGTACTGTATTTGCTTCAGTTCTCTTTCGCATTTTCAGATCCGACATAGACAAACGTTTGTCTCATATCATCCTTTGGAGACAACACTAGATGTTTAAAGAGAGTAGATACCAAGGAAAACACAGTCAACCGCCAAGCTGGTGACAACTAGATCTTCCAGTGGGCAGGTTACCTTACCTTGAGGTGCTTCCGGGGCTTAGCGTCCCCGCGGCCCGGTCGTCGACCAGCAATAGAGGCAATAGAAAACAACATTATGTTCAGTGAAGATAATATCCAATTTCTTCGCGATGGTAAAAATTTAACAAAATATAAATTGAACTACGTACAAAACACACTACAGAGCGAGAGAACAACGCGGGGCCAAGATTGATTGATAAAGATTAAGCCACCCCAAAAGGTGGCACGGGCATGAATAGCACGTAAATGGTGTCTCTTTGGAGCCATTACCAGTACCAAAAACTGATACTGGAGATCAGTGGGAGGATAGGGTCCACCCCTCTGTCTCAGAGAGCTAGGTATACCAACTATAGAGCTGGTGAGTTAGTGAAGGCATCTAGGCATCTGTTTTCTCTTAGTCTGAGTCTTGCTGCGAGTTGACTGGGCTGTGCTGTCACTGGAGTTCGGTGATGTGGCGTCCATGAGGAGATGTTGGTCTCACAGCCTGAGGTTGAGGTTGACTCTGGAGTCGATGAATTGTGGTAGAAGCTGGTTCGGTCACGTCGGTGGTGGTGTTTTTTTTTATTATTATTATTTTCTACCACAGACGTGGCCACACATTTACAATGCTAACCAGCATATATACATTTTCTTCTGTCCTCCATGGACGGGGTTAGAGATGTGTTAAACATATAGTTCAAGAGTTTATTGAACAATCAACCACAGAAGGTGATTCGGTGCTTTTAAAATGTTAAGCTAACCTACATACGTAAATACATAGATACACAGATTTACGTATGCCCTACATAAAGTGTTCGATGTGTCTTTTACATAGTGTCATTAATGTGCATTTAGATAAACTCGTCTCAAGGGGTACCCGATAACCTGGGTTAGGGGGTTCCTACGTCGGACTGCGAGCCGCTGTAACGAACAGTTGGGTTGATCGAACCAAGGTATGTGACCAAGACCGTCAACCAGCCCACTGTTCCCCGGAACCCCCACCACCACCACAAGGTAGAATGGATGATGGGGGTGTTGGGACACCGGGTGCGCGGGTGGGGTAGGTCCGATGGGTCAGGGGGCGGGTTTTGGCGAGGGAGAGTCGATGCCTAAAGGGGTGGAAGAGGGAAGGCCCGTGTGCGCACGTATGAATGTGGCCAGGAGCAGTGCTGACGGGAACATGTGCGTACGTACATGTGAGTGTGCCAGCCTGGGTCCGCTGCCTCCCTACCCTCTCGCTTCGACTCCTAACAGAAACATTTGCTAAAATTTCTTACACCTCTACACGAGTTTTGAGTGTTGGAGTATGTTGGTGAGTGTGTCAGAGGGGTGTAGGTGTGCAGCATGTGTGGGTGGGACGCTTGGGTGGGGGAGACAAATGGGTGGTTGTTGTGGAGGGTAGAGAGCGCTGGCAGCTGGGTCTGGGAAGCGCTATTGATTGGTGCCGTAACGTGGAGCTGCTCCAGCCCGCGCCAGGTGGAATGTGACTTGCCACACCAATACTAACATCCTTCTCTTCTGCCTTCCTTCGGGGGACGGGCAGAGAGAGAGAGAGAGAGACAGAGAGACAGAGAGACAGAGAGACAGAGAGACAGACAGACAGACAGACAGACAGACAGACAGACAGACAGACAGACAGACAGACAGACAGACAGACAGACAGACAGACAGACACACACACACGTGTGTGTGTGTGTGTGTGTGTGTGTGTGTGTGTGTGTGTGTGTGTGTGTGTGTGTGTGTGTGTGTGTGTGTGTGTGTGTGTGTGTGCCCCTGCCCTAACTAGCACATTTAACTTAGGCTGAGATGCGAATTGTCATCATCATCTTTGTTGTTTGTGGTTGTTGAAACGCGAGAGTCTAGATTTGTGGCTTTATTACAGCCCCTCAACTTCTTTACAGATGGTTCAAGGCCCGACCCACTCACTAACTTGACTCCATGTTTAATGTCAGGTCTGGGGGCTAGGTACTAGGCGCCGTGAAGTGTCGTATGATCAGTTTCCGGCGTCCCTAGACGACTTAGTGGGTCGAGTGTGGTTCGTTATGTCACTCGTTGTACAGTATTAATACGATTAGATGAGACCGAGTGTCAGAAGTGTTGGTGGCGATATCACAGTCGAGTTGCCCTCTCTACAGCCCCCTTCTGCCTCTGAACCCTTGTATATTTGACCATACGTGCGTGCATGCGTGCGTGTAGATGGAACAAGGTTGCACCTGGTTTCGTCTGATAGAACCAGCCTGGAAATGCTCAGGACATTGTCTTATTCTCGGTTCTCGTGTCCTCCCGCGGTCCGTTTTGGTATATCCTCTTCCTAAAGGGCAGATGGCAGGGCAGGTTTAAACGCATTTTCTGTTTTGTGCGTGCGTGCGCGTCCATGTTAGTGCACATGTCGGAGCCGGTGGATATATATGTACAAATGCGTGATTCCACAGTCGTGGATTTTTGTGTACGTTGTGGTATTTGCATGTGTTAAGGGAGAGGGATGGGGGGGAGGAGTTGATCTGTTGAGGGAGGTGCTGCTGCTGGGAGAAAGGTTACACCCGGTCGCTCTAGAAGCTTGTGGAACACTTTTACGATCTTATTTCATGATATTTAGGAGATGATGGAACCTCACCGCCGCCATTTACATCAAATAAGCAGTCTTAATTGAATAAATGTGGAGTAAGTGGGTGTGCGTGTGTGGGCGTGTTGGACGGTGAGGTGTATTAATAGCACATCGAGCGAGGACTGGCAACCCAGCGCAGGCAGGGCAGGGGGAAGGCGGACTGGTCGTCCCATCTCCGTTACATTCGCTGACTTGTTGGGAGAGGGGACGGTAGGGCTCGTCTCTACTCCTCTCCCTCCCTCACACGCACTCTCTCTGTCTCTCTCTCCTTATCTTCCACCCTCCTACTTCCAACGTTAGTGTGCCTGCTCCCGCTGTTGGAAGTTCCTGCTTTACCTGCGTCCCGTATCGCCAGTGCGATTACGTGAGAGTCGAAGGAGCACTGCTAACTTGTGCTGGGGGTAGATGAAGACGTTTAGAAGATGGACTTGCGGAGCCCCAGCGAAGGAAGGACTTTGTGCTGCTCCTGGAGGTGGTGGTGGTGGCGGCGCTCGGTGAAGATATTCCTAGAGCATCTGGTGCCACCTATATCGATATTGTGGTGCTCAAGAGATGAGCGGCGTATTGTCTGCGTGTGTGTGGGAAGACATGCTGGTGATCAAGTGTAATAGCCTTGACTCCAGTTTGGTCCCAGGACAGGATGAATAGGGAGTGCTAGTGGCTACACTCCCTACCACTGTAACTCCCGTAACACTCCTTGTAGCACTGTAACATTTCCTGTAACATTGAGGCAGGAAGTGACTTTCTTTTGCATAACATTGAGTGGTAGTAATAATATATGTCTGGAATTTGGTAGTGGTGATGGTGACTGTAACATGGTAGTGGTGATGGTGACACTGTGTAACATGGTAGTGGTGATGGTGACAGTGTAATATGGTAGTGGTGATGGTGACAGTGTGTAACATGGTAGTGGTGATGGTGACACAGTGTGTAACATGGTGGTGGTGATGGTGACAGTGTAACATGGTAATGGTGATGGTGACACAGTGTGTAACATGGTGGTGGTGATGGTGACAGTGTAACATGGTAGTGGTGATGGTGACACAGTGTGTAACATGGTGGTGGTGATGGTGACAGTGTAACATGGTAGTGGTGATGGTGACAGTGTGTAACATGGTAGTGGTGATGGTGACAAGTGTGTAACATGGTGGTGGTGATGGTGACAGTGTAACATGGTAGTGGTGATGGTGACACAGTGTGTAACATGGTAGTGGTGATGGTGACACAGTGTGTAACATGGTAGTGGTGATGGTGACACAGTGTGTAACATGGTAGTGGTGATGGTGACACAGTGTGTAACATGGTAGTGGTGATGGTGACACAGTGTGTAACATGGTAGTGGTGATGGTGACACAGTGTGTAACATGGTATTGGTGATGGTGACACAGTGTGTAACATGGTGGTGGTGATGGTGACAATTAACGTGTAACATAGTGACGGGGTTAAAACTGAGGGCGTTCATAGCATTTGGATCCTCAACGACTATAGACGAGGAAACACTTGGTACCACTGGTCGAGGACCGGGCCGCGGGGACACTAAGCCCCGAAATCATCTCAAGATGACCTCAAGATAGCGCTGTGGTTATAGGTAGAAGGGGAAGTTATTGGAAGCTGTGTGCATCGGGGTGTTAGTCTAGGCAGGAGAGTGATGGTTTAGTAGAATAGTGGAAGTGCTGACTAAAATGTAGACAACAGGTACGTATGTAGTGGTAAGACAACCGCAGAAAATCACTGGCGTTGTCGTCGATGAAATAAAACAGTGGTGGATTAGGCTGTATTGAAAACACAATGGGCCAGGAAAGCTATCTGCTACGGACGTGAGAAAATAGCGCTATCTGTAAGCGATGGCAGTTAGTTTTTGCATTAATACACTTAAATACGTCATCATTTGTGCAGCTACCACAGACTACATGAAGGGTTGCATAGCTTGTGTCAAGAGCTAGTGGTACTAAACCTGGTACGTACCTGTACCTGGTATGGTACCTGTACTTGGTACGTACGTACCTGGTATGTACCTGGTACTTTAATACCTGGTACGCAGGTACTACACCTGCGAGTCCCCATCTAGCAGGATGGTTAACTGATTTAGGGGCTTGTGATCAGTAGCTTTGGCTAGGTGCCTGTCTGTCTGAATTAATATGTAAAGGTTAGCATAGATACATGGTAATCTACTGATGGGTTGTAATGAATTGCTTCATGGGCTTGTTATGTAGTGTCACTCCACGTTCCGTACCGTACCGTACCATAGTGTCACTTCACGCACGTATCCTCGGCTGAAGACATTGAAAAACTTCAAGCAGATATTAATAAAGTTTTCGACTGGGCAACAGAAAATAACATGATGTTTAACAGTGATAAATTCCAGGTACGGTAAAATGAGGACCTTAAACATAATACAAGGTACAGAACACAATCAAATCTGCCCATAGTAGGAAAACAGCATGTAAAGGATTTGGGAATAATGATGTCTGACGATCTAACGTTTAGGGAGCATAACCAAGCAAATATTGTGTCAGCCAGAAAAATGATTGGATGGATTACGAGAACATTCAAATCCAGGGATCCCATCACAATGGTTGTACTCTTCAAGTCACTTGTGTTGTCCCCCTTGAGCAGTACTCACTTCCCCCTTCAGAGCAGGAGAGATTGCTGAAACAGAGGGAATACAGAGAACATATACGGCACGCATAGACGCGATAAAACACCTAAATTATTGGGATCGTCTCAAAGATCTCCAGATGTACTCACTAGAAAGAAGACGAGAAAGATATCAAATAATATACACCTGGAAGATACTGGAGGGCCAAGTACCAAATCTACACAGTAAAATAACAACGTACTGGAGTGAACGATATGGAAGAAAATGCAGAATAGAACCAGTGAAGAGCAGAGGTGCTATAGGCACAATCAGAGAACACTGTATAAACATCAGAGAGAGGTCCGCGGTTGTTCAACGTCCTCCCAGCGAGCATAAGAAATATTGCCGGAACAACCGTGGACATCTTCAAGAGGAAACTAGATTGTTTCCTCCAAGGAGTGCCGGACCAACCGGGCTGTGGTGGATATGTGGGCCTGTGGGCCGCTCCAAGCAACAGCCTGGTGAACCAAACTCTCACAAGTCAAGCCTGGCCTCGGGCCGGGCTTGGGGAGTAGAAGAACTCCCAGAACACCATCAACCAGGTATCAACCAGGTATCAGGCGACTTGACGACGAAAACGGAGAAGTAATTTCACACCATCCGAACTTACCTGGGTCACAACAGAGGGTAAATAGGAGTAAGCCAGAACTAAAATCCAAAAGCACACGGCAGAACACCACAACACTGCCATCAACCGCCAGCAAATACTGAATTGCCAATGTTTTGTGTGTAGAGAACACTTTAAATAAACGAGGAAATGAATGGGTAAGAGGACCGTGTCCTCACTACGCGTTTCCTGCTTATCCCCCCACACAATGATGCGGTTAACCTCACCAGCTTACCAGGGAAGGGTCAGCACGCCCAACCAACACCTTTTGAGATTAGTCAATGTCCACAACCAGTCTACTGTCAATACTGGTAGTCACTATCTTGCGAATTATCGGCGCGTCAGCCGCTCATCTATCGCGCTCCACAGGCTAAGCTAAACAACCATTCACTTGGTACACACTTAAGGAGGTACACACACACACACACACACACACACACACACACACACACACACACACACACACACACACACACACACACTGGGGCGCTGGTGGCTGAGTGGACAGCACGCTGGATACGTAGTCTTGTGCACCGGGGTTTGATTCTCGACGCCGGCGGAAACAGATGGGCATAGTTTCTTTGACCCTGATGCCCCTGTTACCTAGCAGTAAATAGGTACCTGGGAGTTAGACAGCTGTTACGGGCTGCTTCCTGGTTGTGAGTGTGTGTGGGAAAAAATACAAAATAATTTACTTAGTAGTTAGTAACAGTTGATTGATTAACAGTTGAGAGGAAGGCCGAAAGAGCAGAGCTCAACCCCCGCAAGCACAACTCGGTGAATACACACACACTCTCTATCTCTCTCTCTCACTTCGCCCCCCCCCCTCCCTTTTCCTTCTTTCCTTCCTTACCCTTCTCCTTCCCCACCCTTCTCTATCCCCCTCCATCTTCACAACAAATAGTATAATAATAATAATGCTAATTCCTTACGTATGTGGTCAAGGAACTTGGGAGGGAGCCACACTGTGGGTGTACATACGGGCTCACCATAGCCCGTGCTACATGGACACTTCGTTCTGAGTAGCTAAATCTAAAACAACAAGAACAAGAACGTTGGTGTGCAGGAGGCGAGATGTGCCTGCCCTTGAGGGAAAGTCGCCCCGTATAAGGTGGGCGAGGAGTGTAAACACTACCCCTGGAGCAGGTGGTGGTGGGGAGGTGGCACAGGTGGTAGCACCACCCCACCCCACCACCAGGTGGGGGGTGGGGGTGGGGTGAGTCACAACACCATCACCTGCTTGTCCCGGGGACACCATCTTCTCATTTTCTCCCTGACTTTCTTCATCAAATCAAATGACTTATTAAGTTGTGTCAGCGGATAGTGTAAACATGGACATTTTCAGCATTCTTATGCACAGTTTAAGACTGGTTTTGTCCACATAAGGTAGCACAAATGTTCGAAAGGTCGTTTTTGTAATATATATATATATATATATATATATATATATATATATATATATATATATATATATATATATATATATGTGTGTGTGTGTGTGTATTCGGCACTCGGGGTTTGGGAAAAATTTCCAGATAGAATGTTTGTTTTGTATTTGTGTGTGTGTGTGTGTGTGTGTGTGTGTGTGTGTGTGTGTGTGTTTGTGTGTGTGTGTATGTATGTATGTGTGTGTGCTTACCAATTCGTGCTTGTGGGGGGGGGGGGGGTTGAGCTTTTGCTCTTTGGTGTCGCTCTTGACTTGTAAAGTATTATATGTGTGGAGACTTGTAGGTGTTGGCAATTTCTGAATATTTCTTCATTGTTCGTGAAGTCTACGGAGATCTCTGACCTGCGTTTGGTATATTTCCTGTTTGATTCCCCTTTTCAAATGTTTTTGAATGTTATTCTCCATCTTAAAAGTGGGTAGACCGAACTCTTCAAGGAAAATAATATCCGGCACAGGATTTTCTAGATTGATCTATTAAATCTGTTCATTGAATTCCAGAACCGTTATATATGAAAGTTTGTATACTAAATTAATAATGAGGTTTTTATTATGTGTTGATTTTAGTACCTCCACAGCGCCATATGTAGAGTAGGAGTTGTTGGTATACATATTTATCCTCAATATACAAACCTATTCCGCGATATGACCGGTTTACTCTATTACATATATATAAATTTATGTTTTTGGTATCCAAACTTCTTCACTGTCCATGTAATCCGGATATATAGGCGAGTGCATTTTCTGTATCGCTTCTGGGAGGCTTGGATAAGTCTGTTATATTTCCATCCCTTACCTTGAGGTTACCTTGAGGTGCTTCCGGGACTTAGCGTCTCCGCGGCCCGGTCGTCGACCAGGTCTCCTGGTTGCTGGACTGATCAACCAGGCTGTTGGACGCGGCCGCTCGCAGTTTGACGTATGAGCCACAGCCTGGTTGATCAGGTATCCTTTGGAGGTGCTTATCCAGTTCTCTCTTGAACACTGTGAGGGGTTTGACCCGACCTAGACAATTGTGCCTTGGGTTACCTGGGTTTGGACTTGATCAGTCCAATATTGGTGGATGCACTGGTGTTGTGAAGCTTGGCCAGGATGTAGTAACAAATGACTGGTGAGTGTATTGTTTATTTTGCTTCTTCCAATTCCATGTTTTCCTCTAGTTTTTTTTTTATTTGGGGGTGTTAAGGCCTGTCACCTTCACGAGGGCTATTATTTTTTTTATTGATATATATACAAGAGTTCATACATTCTTGTACAGTCACTAGCACGCATAGCGTTTCGGGCAAGTCCTTCATCCTAATTGTTTCCCGGAATACGACCCGCCAAATAGTTTAACAACCAGGTACCCATTCACTGCTATGTGAACAAAGGCTACAGTTAAGAATTGGCGCCCAGTCAATCCTCCCCGGCCAGGATACGAACACCAGGCCAAAGCGCTTACGAAGCGCAGGGCGAGTATTTAACCACTGCGCCACGGGGACTGATTAGGGTCGTGACCCTAGCTTATTAACCAAGTATACTTTACGCATTAACATAGTCCAGGAATAAAGTCAAGTATAACAAAGTCAGTAGACTAACAGACGTTGCCACAGCTCGCATAAGACTTGGCTACAAGTATCTCTGGCAGTTCGGCTTGTATAGGGATCTAGATGAAGTAAAGTGTAAAGTGTGTGGACAAAGACAGGGACACACTCGAACACTATATCTTGGATTGTAGTAAAATTGAGCCATTTAGAGATAAATCTAAACTCACATTGTATGATATGGCAACCTATCTTATTACCATGGATAAAATACCTTAAATCCTTGCACTTTATCTATATTTCGCTTCCAGTAGATAAACGACATATGAGATTAAGAAACAAGTAGTGTATTGTGAAGACTAATAATAAACAGCAGCTCCCCAATGACTCTGTAATATCTCCATTGCTCAAACAATTATGTATTAGCGATAAGACCTACCATGTTTGTATAATGACTCACTGTAAATATATAGCTCTTGAAATAGAACATTCTCTGTAACTAGCTGACATTGTAATTATAAGGTGTGAAGGATAGATGAAATTGTGTATTTAATAATCTCCGTTGAGGTCTGATAAAGACCTTTTGTGCCCTCTGTAATGCTTTATGCGCTGCCGCTCACAGGATGAGTATGGGGTGCACAATAAACTAGCCGCCTCCGGCGGCAACAAATTAAAAATAAATTGTGTATATATATATATACCTAGAAATTATGTATACACATCCTCCTTGCGTGCACTCTCCTCTGTGACAGAAAAGTTTAATAATTGCTATCACAATTATGCCGCCATTTGCCTTCCATAAACAAACACTTCCTTTTAGGTATTTATTAATCATATTGCTTGATTGTGTATATTGTTTGTGTGACACTTCTCAATTACTTTACTCCGCGGAGCAAAGAGAGAAGCGGATGAATGTAGCATGGCCTCGGGGCCGGGCTTGGGGAGTAGAACTCCCAGAACCCCATCAAGCAGGTATCAAGCAGGCGAGGAGGATAGTTAATATGACCTGGAAACAACCTGATTATCTGATGTGATAGTTGGAGAGAACAGTGCAGAGAAGCGGAAAGGAGTTGTTGTGTTTGTAGGGATGTTATAAAGAAGCGTGATGGAGGGAGTGTGGGTAGAGACGCAGCAGGAGGAGGAGGATGAGCAGCAGCAGCAGGAGCAGCATCAGCAGCAGCAGCAGCAGCAGCAGCAGGAGGAGCCCACCCCACCACCAGGGTTGAGTCAGTGGGTGCACACCGCCACCCGTCCTTGACAGTGTATGTGGGGCAGCAAGGCGCTCTTGCACCAGTCATTCACCGCACCGCGCTGCTCTCTCCACCTTCCACCCGTAAACTGCCTCATGCTAGAGGATGAGTGATCAGTCACGTGTCTCTCTGCGATGTTATATACACGTAATGAAATATCTGTGTATTATGGTGTTGCCGGGGCTAATGTTGCATAGCATATAAGTCACCAATAGAGTCTAACGATAGTTTGGGAGAAACAAGTTCTTGACGAAGCATTTGCAGTTTTCTTAGTGCAGGTCCTGCATTTACTGCGGTTAATGTATTATACGAAGACCTTTTCGCTGAGGTAACTACTTAATGCGACTCATGGGTGAACTACAAAAGACTTGAGATAAGAGAGGTGGTCCCCAAATTCACCCCTTAAATTGATCAACTGTGTAACCAGAAATGGGGACAACTCTTACACAGTACCAATCATGCAAAAGTCAAAAGATAGCTGTACAATTAGCCAGTTTTTCTTATGGTCACACGAGCGTAATGTTTACCTGGTTGATGGGGTTCTGGGAGTTCTTCTACTCCCCAAGCCCGGCCCGAGACCAGGCTTGACTTGTGAGAGTTTGGTCCACCAGACTGTTGCTTGGAGTGGCCCGCAGGCCCACATACCCACCACAGCCCGGTTGGTCCGGCACGTTTTTTTTAGAAAACAATCCAGTTTCCTCTTGAAGATGTCCACGGTTGTTCTGGCAATATTTCTTTATACTCGCTGGGAGGACGTTGAACAACCGCGGACCTCTGATGTTTATACAGTGTTCTCTGATTGTGCCTATGGCACCTCTGCTCTTCACTGGTTCTATTCTGCATTTTCTTCCATATCGTTCACTCCAGTAAGTTGTTATTTTACTGTGCAGATTTGGGACCTGTCCCTCCAGTATTTTCCATGTGTATATTATTTGGTATATCTCTCGTCTTCTCTCTAGTGAGTACATTTGGAGAGCTTTGAGACGATCCCAATACTTAAGGTGCTTTATCGCGTCTATGCGTGCCGTATTTGTTCTCTGTATTTCCTCTATTTCAGCAATCTCTCTTGTTCTGAAAGGGGAAGTGAGCACTGAGCAGTACTCAAAACGGGACAACACAAGTGATTTGAAAAGTACAACCATTGTGATGGATACCTTACCTTGAGGTTACCTTGAGGTGCTTCCGGGGCTTAGCGTCCCCGCGGCCCGGTCGTCGACCAGGCCTCCTGGTTGCTGGACTGGTCAACCAGGCTGTTGAACGTGGCTACTCGCAGCCTGACGTGTGAAATCACAGCCTGGTTGATCAGGTATCCTTTGCAGGTGCTTATCGAGTTCTCTCTTGAACACTGTGAGGGGTCGGCCAGTTATGCCCTTTATGTGTAGTGGAAGCGTGTTGAACAGTCTCGGGCCTCTGATGTTGATAGAGTTCTCTCTCAGATTACCTGTTGCATCTCTGCTTTTCAACTGGGGTATTCTGCACATCCTGCCATGTCTTCTGGTCTCATGTGATGTTATTTCTGTGAGCAGGTTTGGGACCAGCCCCTCTAATATTTTCCACGTGTAAATTATTACGTATCTCTCCCGCCTCCCGTATCTCTCCATGGGATCCCTAGATTTGAAAGTTCTCGTAATCCATCCTATCATTTTTCTGGCTGCCGCAATATTTGCTTGGTTATGTTCCCTAAACGTTAGGTTGTCGGACATCATTATTCCCAAATCCTTGACATGCTGTTTTCCTACTATGGGCAGATTTGATTGTGTTTTGTACCGTACAAGAGCGTGGGGTAATAATATTTCATTCCTGCGCATCACTTTCGATGATCGTCAGACTGCGAGCATGTTTATTATTAACATCTTTATTGACAAATGCCAAAAATACAATTTTGCCCAATCGGTATAATTTAATTCTGACTTATTAAAGTATGGTGCTGCTCGCATTCACTGCCACACAAGACAGAAGGCTACACATAAGACAGTAAGGCTTAACTGTAGATTAAAACATATATACGCCGTCCCGTATATGACCTACTATATGGAAGATATAATAGGTTACAGTCTACAACTTCAGATATTATACAGGTTATAGTTTACGAATATGAAATGCGACCCCGCAGCTTTAACAAGAAGAATCACGCAGGCGCATTTAAACAGCCTGGTGAACCACACACCAATCCTGGCTGGTCAGAAATCGGGCCGCGAAAACATTGATCCTGGTAACCACCTCAAGGATATCTCAAAGATAAGGTGACTCTCATTAGGGAGTTCTCTTCCTTTTCCGAGAGTGCAAATAGTCAATTACCCACTGATAGTAAGAAACTAATCGAAATGAACAGGTTATCGTGGCCTTACTGCTTGTTTGTGTAACATACTCCAGCCAGCACCAATGCTACATCCTTCCTTGTGCTATTGGAGCCCCTCTCTCCACGGGGGGGGGGGGGGGGGGTTAGGACGGTTATCTTGAGATGATTTCGGGGCTTTAGTGTCCCCGCGGCCCGGTCCTCGACCAGGCCTCCACCCCCAGGAAGCAGCCCGTGACAGCTGACTAACACCCAGGTACCTATTTTACTGCTAGGTAACAGGGGCATAGGGTGAAAGAAACTCTGCCAATTGTTTCTCGCCTGCGCCCGGGATCGAACCCGGGACCACAGGATCACAAGTATCCTGTGATACTGTCCGCTCTGCCGACCGGCTCCCAATGGGACAAACACAAATAGCGCATCAGAGCTCCATACACAGAGTTATAGCCCCGCACCTGTGCCAGGTAAGTCCACTACGGGCTCACCATAGCCTGTGCTACTGGGACCTTCTTGTTCCAAGTAGTGAATCTTAAACAACAACATTCCATACACCAAAACTCAATACATGAAGCACCCAGTAATAATTGTGAGTCAAGTTCAAGTTCAAGTATGTTTATTGAGACAGGAAAGATATACATCTCAAAGGGATAGAGAGTAGCTTAAGCTATTTCTACCCGCCTTCTGACCTCGGCATATGAGCATCAACCATTGGGATTATAAGGGCAATGACCTCACATCCAGAAAATACACAAATCAGTCTATATGGCATATCACTCATATATGTTTATCTCTCAGAATGTTCGGTAATACGTTTATTGCTTATGATGTGTGTCTATGTATGTATTAACACGATGTACTGAACGGGGTGAGAATAGCTTGAGCTACCTCATCCCTTTGCGTGTATTTTACCTCAATAAATTTATTTCAATTTCAGTCATATGGCAATTGGCATATGACCGCTACCCTGCCAGGAATTGTGTGCCGTGTGTGTGCTGGTGTTGTGCCGTGTGTGTGCTGGTGTTGTGCCGTGTGTGTGCTGGTGTTGTGCCGTGTGTGTGCTGGTGTTGTGCCGTGTGTGTGCTGGTGTTGTGCCGTGTGTGTGCTGGTGTTGTGCCGTGTGTGTGCTGGTGTTGTGCCGTGTGTGTGCTGGTGTTGTGCCGTGTGTGTGCTGGTGTTGTGCCGTGTGTGTGCTGGTGTTGTGCCGTGTGTGTGCTGGTGTTGTGCCGTGTGTGTGCTGGTGTTGTGCCGTGTGTGTGCTGGTGTTGTGCCGTGTGTGTGCTGGTGTTGTGCCGTGTGTGTGCTGGTGTTGTGCCGTGTGTGTGCTGGTGTTGTGCCGTGTGTGTGCTGGTGTTGTGCCGTGTGTGTGCTGGTGTTGTGCCGTGTGTGTGCTGGTGTTGTGCCGTGTGTGTGCTGGTGTTGTGCCGTGTGTGTGCTGGTGTTGTGCCGTGTGTGTGCTGGTGTTGTGCCGTGTGTGTGCTGGTGTTGTGCCGTGTGTGTGCTGGTGTTGTGCCGTGTGTGTGCTGGTGTTGTGCCGTGTGTGTGCTGGTGTTGTGCCGTGTGTGTGCTGGTGTTACAAATAAACAATGATACGAATGATTCATGTCACTTGTTAACAGAGTATTTGTTTATTTATGTGGGTATTGATCTTTACTTGTTACTAGCATTTTGTATATGAGTATTGATATTTACACCTTGCCAACGCTCGGTGTGCGAGCGTTGTGTCGGTGTGTGTCTAGTGATCACACACTACACTCGGTGTGTCTAGTGTGTGATCAATGCAAACATTGATCTCCGAAGGTTATAAGCACAGCCTGCGAATAATGATCTTGTTATTGACCAGACCACACACTAGAAGGTGAAGGGACGACGACGTTTCGGTCCGTCCTGGACCATTCTCAAGTCAATTGTGAGAATGGTCCAGGACCGACCGAAACGTCGGCGGCAACAATCAATCGTCGTCGTCCCTTCACCTTCTAGTGTGTGTGGTCTGGTCAACATTCCTCAGCCACGTTATTGTGCCTGCATTGATCTTGTTACCAGCGAGTATTGAATCACTTACCCCCTAGCCTTACGTACACGAGGGATTACAGCTTTGATTAGTATTTTTTCCCCTTCCCGTCATTTCCATTCTGCATAAGAAGCATTTAAAGAGGAGGGATTCAAATAAGGTAGACTTGTGGAGGTCGAGGGTCAACTGTTCCCTTTGCATAAATTGTTCGTAATTAATGTAGGCTATTGATTTGTGTTTGAAAATAATAGACCCCGTTTTCTTTCCTCGTACACACACACACACACACACACACACACACACACACACACACACACACACACACGAAAAGGACAGAAAGATCTAGGAGTTGATATGACGCCAAACCTGTCTCCTGAAGCCCACATAAAAAGAATAACATCTGCGGCATATGCGAGGCTGGTTAACATCAAAACTGCCTTCAGGAACCTGTGTAAGGAATCATTCAGAATCTTGTTTACCACATATGTAAGACCAATCCTGGAGTATGCGGCCCCAGCATGGAACCCATGCGTTGTCAAGCATAAGACGAAGCTGGGAAAAGTTCAGAGGTATGCAACTAGGCTTGTCCCAGAACTAAGAGGCATGATCTACGATGAAAGGCTTCGTGAAATGCACCTCACAACACTGGAAGACTGAAGAGTAAGGGGAGACATGATCTCCTACAAAATTCTGAGAGGAATTGATAGGGTTGAAAAGGATATACTCTATAATACTGGTGGTACGCGAACAAGGGAACACAGGTGGAAACTGAGTACCCACATGAGCCACAGGGACGTTAGAAAGAACTTTTTCAGTGTCAGAATAGTTAACAGGTGGAATGCATTAGGCAGTGATGTGGTGGAGGCTGACTTCATACACAGTTTTAAATGTAGATATGATAGAGCCCAGTAGGCTCAGGAATCTGTGCACCAGTTGATTGACAGTGTAACGGGGGGTGGGGGAAATAGCTCTATCTTGTCCATTATTCCACCCCCCAGTTATCTAACGAGGCCGGGGGAAACAGCTCTCTCTAGTCCGTTATCCCGTCCCCAGTTAGCTAACTATTCTAAAGCACCCTCCAGAGTTCCTAAGGCAGCCTCTCTCGTTCAACACCTTGTAAACCTAGGTATTTGACTACCTAGGTGCTACGACTACAAGGCGCCGTCACTTGCTCAGTTACCCGAAACTCTAGAGAGAATTCTAGAATACAGAATCATTGCCACAAACGTATAAGAGAAAACGAGAGGAAAGAAATGAATAGTGAAGTAATTAGTGAGGGTTTGGGGTGAGAGGTAGGGAGGTGGGAGGAGCGAGGAGGGTCATTAGTTGAAAGTGAGAGTTTAGAGAAGGGCGGAGGGAGAGGTGCAGATAGGTAGAAGTAGAAGAGTAGATAGTAGACGTAGAAGAGTAGATAGTAGAAGACGAAATGCTGCCACCATCCATTCATGATCATTACATACAAGACAAGGAATGGAACTTGCCTGTATCACAAAATTCTCAAAAGATGTTATCATGAGTTCATTATTAGTATGTTCCCTCTGTACCATGTATCAACTCCAAACATGTACTCGTTAATATCATGAAACCAGTAACCACAGAGGCTTTCTCACCTCAACTCAAAATCTCTAGGGAACAAAGTTAAACACAATTTAAATAATAAATTCATAATTATATTTCCCATGAAGTATCATAATTTAGCAATTCAATTAAAATGTTCCAGTTTAATATGCAAAGTGAGTCATCATCCAAGAATTCGAGAACCCTACAACTTGACTGCCCCTGATCATCACACAACACTTGTAAAACACGACCAAGTCACCTTAATGTTCACTCACCGAGGACTGAGTCTAAGTTGAATAGAGAGGGGGGGGGGGTCTGTAGTTGACAGAGACTGTCTCGCCCCTGCCGGCCGACAGCCTCCCTGGTAGGGACGTCGTCTCTCTCTCGTCTGCTGCTCGGTCTGTTAATCCTTTCTGGATAGCTCTCCGAGTTTATATTGGGGAACCTAGTAGCTAACTCCGCCCACAAATAGATAGCCTCCGGCACTACCAAGCCACTCCTTAAACGTCGGCTTGTTTGAAGGCTACCAGACTACAATTAAGAGCTTAGCGGAAGCAAGGTGAAATTCTCATGATCTGACCTCAGGTCACTTGAGGTCATTAACGCTTTGAGGTGTGAGATCTCAGGCAGACAACTGGCGCCTCTCAGATCCTTGTCTGTGACTCATGTACTCTATATATATTTTAAATAACCTAACCCAAACACTTTTACAGTGTTACATCTCCCCTTCTCCCCGAAATAAAGTTTTTGCAACACTGCTAAAGCAAGCTAGCTGTGTGCAACAACTTTATTAACGAAAAAAAAATACATCCTAGCTAAACAAATATACAACATCCTACTCTAAAAAATGAAATATATAGACAGACGTCCATTGTCTCTGGCTGGGCGACGTCACTGCTTGGTCTTGTAGATAATCCTGTACCACATTTCTTCAACACAACTGCCTCCGTCGCTTCTCCGTCGTTAACGCACAACAACACTTGGTCAACCCGAAAGCCGTTACTACTTGAACTGTGCACAGGACCGTGGAATTCGGTTGTCCCAGCTGATCTGTAATTGGCCCTACGTCAGTCACCATGAGAGACGTATATTGGGGTTCTTCACAGCTATAGGGACTACAAGTTTCGAGACCTTCATATAGTTGCCAACAGTAGAAATCCCATCCTACTCTTCTCCTCCCTGTTGCTCCAGCACGCCTCCTTCAGAGAGCTACTTCTGACAGCCACATCAAGTCCGCACGACACAGGAAGAATCACTCAACAGAGCTACCTGCTTGTAGGAGGGGCGGCCAGTTAAGGCAAACGATCCTGTCTTGCAATTACGCTCCATGCAATGATGCTGACACCAGCAAGGGACACGAGGCATCGTGTCTCACTCAGCTTGTCTTATCTTCTTCTTCTTCTTTCTTCTTTCTTCTTTCTTCTCTCTTCCTTCTTCTCTCTTCCTTCTTCTCTCTTCTTTCTTCTCCCTTCTTTCTTCTCTCTTCTTTCTCCCATGGGTCTTAGACAAGCGACCTGGGGTCCATTGGGGGTCTGTCCGTCCTGGGGTCCATCCTGGGTATACCGATGTTGGTGGGACAGACTGGAGTCGTTGTTGCTCCTCTTCCATCATTACTGGGTCGTCTGGGGTCGTCTGCAGAACGACCTGGGGTCCACTGGGGTCCGTCCGTCTTGGGGTCCACTGGGTAGACCAATGTTGACCGACCGAGAGGGCTACATCTTGGGGTCCCCTGGGGTGGTGGTGGTGGTGGTGGTGGCCCTGACATCCAGGTAGGGGCTGGTCGTCGTGGTGGTGAGGAACTTCCCTGAGTGTGGTACACAGCAGCCGTCTCTCTCTTCTGCATATGCGTCGCGCCGCTCCTCTCTTCTGGCCCCCACCTGTGGATGAACATAAAGGCGACAATACCCGTGTTCCATCTTGTTGTGTGACCCTGTAGTTTGTATAGGGTTACACAGTCATAACATAACGCTCTCCTCCTGGCAACAACTACACTTCAATTTTTAATAATTCAATTAACTCTGAATGATATTGACTTGGTGGAACATAAAACAGTAACAGAGTAAAGTTAGAGAAGAGAGAATAAGGTCATCACTACTTTTAACTTGTCACAAAAAAAATCAAAACTAATAGACAAAACACTAGCCTAACTTAACTGTACCTTTCCTAATCTTAAGTACATAATTATCCGTTACTCCCACCCTTAACCTACAGCCACCTACGTGACCCAGAGTGTCTCCCTAGCATCTCCGCCGGTCAACAACCCCAAACTGTTGCCACCCCTGTGACCAGACTATCTAACGTCGAGCGTCCCCAACGTGAAGTCTACTGACATACTAAGGCTCCCCCTAGCATGCTGTACAATACCAGTACACCTCGGGTTATTGCGTTCAAATGGAGTAAAACAGTCGATCGCAATAATCTGAGCAGAACCACCACTAAATTCTACTTAAGAACTACACCTGCCACTCCCCAACTGACCTGGAGACCAGCGGTGGCTGGGTGTCCTCCTGGGACATGCGAGGTCACCTGTCACACTCAGGTGAGCTCCACTACCAACACCGCTAAGTCCCCAAATCACCAAATCTTATTACTAACATAAATCACTACACACGCAAGTTCTGGTGAACATTCCCTGAATACCACAAAACTCACAAAATCACTAAACACAACACCAGAGAATCACCATCTCCTAGCCTGAAAAAAACTCGCTAAATCGCGAAAGTAAAACACCTGTCAAGATCTCCCTGATAGCGCCTGAGCGGCAAAAGACACGTGGGACTGAACAATGTTAAAAGAACACCAACTACCTACAACATTGTTCAACACCGCTGCCATCATTGTAACGGGGGGTGGGGGAAATAGCTCTATCTTGTCCATTATTCCACCCCCCAGTTATCTAACGAGGCCGGGGGAAACAGCTCTCTCTAGTCCGTTATCCCGTCCCCAGTTAGCTAACTATTCTAAAGCACCCTCCAGAGTTCCTAAGGCAGCCTCTCTCGTTCAACACCTTGTAAACCTAGGTATTTGACTACCTAGGTGCTACGACTACAAGGCGCCGTCACTTGCTCAGTTACCCGAAACTCTAGAGAGAATTCTAGAATACAGAATCATTGCCACAAACGTATAAGAGAAAACGAGAGGAAAGAAATGAATAGTGAAGTAATTAGTGAGGGTTTGGGGTGAGAGGTAGGGAGGTGGGAGGAGCGAGGAGGGTCATTAGTTGAAAGTGAGAGTTTAGAGAAGGGCGGAGGGAGAGGTGCAGATAGGTAGAAGTAGAAGAGTAGATAGTAGACGTAGAAGAGTAGATAGTAGAAGACGAAATGCTGCCACCATCCATTCATGATCATTACATACAAGACAAGGAATGGAACTTGCCTGTATCACAAAATTCTCAAAAGATGTTATCATGAGTTCATTATTAGTATGTTCCCTCTGTACCATGTATCAACTCCAAACATGTACTCGTTAATATCATGAAACCAGTAACCACAGAGGCTTTCTCACCTCAACTCAAAATCTCTAGGGAACAAAGTTAAACACAATTTAAATAATAAATTCATAATTATATTTCCCATGAAGTATCATAATTTAGCAATTCAATTAAAATGTTCCAGTTTAATATGCAAAGTGAGTCATCATCCAAGAATTCGAGAACCCTACAACTTGACTGCCCCTGATCATCACACAACACTTGTAAAACACGACCAAGTCACCTTAATGTTCACTCACCGAGGACTGAGTCTAAGTTGAATAGAGAGGGGGGGGGGGGGGGTCTGTAGTTGACAGAGACTGTCTCGCCCCTGCCGGCCGACAGCCTCCCTGGTAGGGACGTCGTCTCTCTCTCGTCTGCTGCTCGGTCTGTTAATCCTTTCTGGATAGCTCTCCGAGTTTATATTGGGGAACCTAGTAGCTAACTCCGCCCACAAATAGATAGCCTCCGGCACTACCAAGCCACTCCTTAAACGTCGGCTTGTTTGAAGGCTACCAGACTACAATTAAGAGCTTAGCGGAAGCAAGGTGAAATTCTCATGATCTGACCTCAGGTCACTTGAGGTCATTAACGCTTTGAGGTGTGAGATCTCAGGCAGACAACTGGCGCCTCTCAGATCCTTGTCTGTGACTCATGTACTCTATATATATTTTAAATAACCTAACCCAAACACTTTTACAGTGTTACAACAGTTGAGAGGCGGGACCAAAGAGCCAAAGCTCAACCCCCGCAAGCACAAATAGGTGAGTACACACACACACACACACACACACACACACACACACACACACACACACACACACACACACACACACACACACACACACACACACACACACACGAATCCTCCAAGAGGAAGTGGGTGGTATTTATAGAAACTATGATCGTATTCATTCTTGACTTTTGACTCGCTAATTAGACATCGCTTATTTCTCCCGTGCCAACCCTTTATTGCGTGCGGTTAAAACGGAAAGCCATTAAGGAGATCGATGCCAAAATTGCCACGCGTGTTTTTTAAGGTTGGCCACTTGAAGTTTGCTCATTGGAATATGTTTTGCAAGAGAGAGAGAGAGAGAGGAGGAGAAGGAGGAGGAGGAGGAAGGACGGAAGAAAGAATGGGGGAGGAGGTAGGGAGTGCTCGTGTTCGATAGGGTTAGGAGTAAGGGGAGGAATAAGTAGGTTAATTTGAAGGGGTTTTAGGGATCAGTGGAGACGTGACCCTCGGCTGACATTGGCGCCAGGTTGGTGGACTGGACTGGACTGTTTTCTAAGAGAAGTCCCGGATCAGCCGGGCTGTGGTGGGTATGTGGCTCTGCGGGCCGCTCCAAGCAACAGCCTGGTGGACCAAACTCTCACAAGTCGAGCCAGGCCGGGCCGGGCTTGGGGAGTAGAAGAACTCCCAGAACCCCATCAAGCAGGTGTGCTGGAGCAGCCAGACCGCTGGACGCAGCGGTCTAATCTAGGACTCACAGCTTGATTGGTTAGGTACCCTTTAAAGGTGTTCGTTTATCCAGTTCCCTTTTGAACACACTTGGAGATTGTTTATAATGTTCTATCTATATGTTGAGTAAGTAAGGATGTTGAAAACTTACGGGCTCCCTTAATGTTTATATAATTGTTCTTTAGAACACATATGACAACCCTACTTTTTAATGCAGCCCGTCCTCCAAACATGGGGAGGTAAATGTAACAATACAAATATGTGCAATTATGTACTATTCATAGCAGTCGGGAATTGTACTTATTTTCACTTAGTAGTAAATTGTACTGTCAAATATATTGTGAATATTTAAGTTTACCTGAAAAGCTGAATAGAAAACCACGACCTCACCTAACCGTCTTAGTGTTTGAAGATAAACATTTTTATTGCTTCTTAATTACAATTAGTACTTAACCTATAGTTGCATTGATATTACAGTTTTATAAAACTAATAAAACAAAACTAAAATATGTCAATAAGTTGTAAGTAACTCAGGATATTTTCAAATTTTGTATATAATCTCTATTAAATAAAACTGAAAAAGAAATTCCTGATATTTAAAACTTGTGTAAAGCGAATTGAACTTGAAATTTTCATCCTAACACTCTGAGTGTCTTAACAGAAAACGAGGAGAATATATTTGGGAGGTAAATGTAACAGCCCCATAAGTGCAATTATGTACTATGTATGACAGTCATGAAAAGTACTTATTACACTTAGTATTAAATCGTACTGTCAATTCGGAGGATGGGTTGTTTTAATGGGATTGTTTTGCACATTATATCATGCCTCTTATGATATCATTATATCTTGATTTCGTAAGTAATTGGTTTATTTCAGTGTACAAATTTGGAACAAGTTCCTCTTAATATTTCCAAGTGTATAGATTATGATTTATTTCTCTCGCCTGCGCTTTATTGCGTACAGTTTGAGGGGCTTTAAACATTTCTAATACTTTAGGTAGATTATTGAATGGGTTCGGTCAGTCAAAATTCTCTGTGCGTTTTCCAGGTCTTCACATTTGAGTGGGGCGGTTGGTGAGCAAATTCAACTCTTAAATAGTACTAATGTCTTACAAAAGTACAAATATTGTTTTGGTGTTTTGTTTGAGATGTTCCAGTTATCCAGCCTGGATGACTGGAACATCTCTTTTGCTGGAACGAGCTCTTTTGTTCGTTTTGCTTTGAAAAAGAGATGCTGGAACATCTCTTTTCTTGTTGTTCGGTTCCATATTGTGGTTTGAGTGTTGGGGATAATCTACTTTTTTAATATAATTGGTTATTTATTGTTTGAAAACTATTATATATAGTAGTCTACTGATGACTTTGCGTGCTTCTGTTATATACCCACCATCGTGAGATTGTTGAGACCTCATGAGAGTCACCTTTTCTTTGAGATAACCTTGAGGGGGGAGTTACGAGGATCAATGTTTCCGCGGCCCGGTTTCTGAGCAGCGAGGAATGGTGTGTGGTTCATCATTTCCATCGCGAGATTGAACTTTCTACATGTTGCCTCCACACCCGACTCACGCTGCCCTCCACACCCGACTCACGCTGCCCTCCACACCCGACTCACGCTGCCCTGCACACCCGACTCACGCTGCCCTGCACACCCGACTCACGCTGCCCTCCACACCCGACTCGCGCTGCCCTCCACACCCGACTCGCGCTGCCCTCCACACCCGACTCACGCTGCCCTCCACACCCGACTCACGCTGCCCTCCACACCCGACTCACGCTGCCCTCCACACCCGACTCACGCTGCCCTCCACACCCGACTCACGCTGCCCTCCACACCCGACTCACGCTGCCCTGCACACCCGATTCACGCTGCCCTCCACACCCGACTCACGCTGCCCTCCACACCCGACTCACGCTGCCCTCCACACCCGACTCACGCTGCCCTCCACACCCGACTCGCGCTGCCCTCCACACCCGACTCGCGCTGCCCTCCACACCCGACTCGCGCTGCCCTCCACACCCGACTCACGCTGCCCTCCACACCCGACTCACGCTGCCCTCCACACCCGACTCACGCTGCCCTCCACACCCGACTCACGCTGCCCTCCACACCCGACTCACGCTCGCACTGGCGATTAGGCACTTGTGCCACTATTTGTTCTTTTACGCATTTGTTCCTAAGTGTCAGTAATGTCTACTAACACTCGCTGGAGAACGGGATTTATTGTTGATCTGTCAGTTCGTTATCGTGAGACACGTTGATGTTTGAAGAGACGGGTGGGGGGGTGGGGGTGAGAAGGGGGGTATTAATTGTTGTTATTTTGTTATTAATTGTTATTTCTTTACCGATGCAGTTTGTAAAGTGTACAAATTGGCGAAATTGTTAGTGTATCTTGATCCAGTGTAATTACCTAAGTGTAGTTACAGGATGAGAGCTACGCTCGTGGTGTCCCGTCTTCCCAGCACTCTTTGTCATATAGAATGTACACCTCGTGTACATCGTGAACCTTGCTTGCTTTCAGCAGTCTTGAATGCTATCTGAATCCTGTTCCCAACTCCTGGTTGTGTAAATCCTTTATATCATCCGTGCCGGTGGATGAAATACTTACAGCTAGTTGTTGGAAGTTTCTGACGATTGAAATAGGAACAATAAAGGTCCGCGGAATAAGAGTGAGGTATTGGCAAAATGCTGCCATGCATGTCAAGAAGTGAACGGCATTCACTGATAAGGAAGTTTATAAATTCTGAGATAAGAGACTGTTGAAGTAATTGCGGAGCTATGTACACGTGTATTCACCTAGTTGTATTCACCTAGTTGTGCTTGCGGGGGTTGAGCTCTGCTCTTTCGGCCCGCCTCTCAACTGTCAATCAACTGGTGTACAGGTTCCTGAGCCTACTGGGCTCTATCATATCTACATTTGAAACATGTATGGAGTCAGCCTCCACCACATCACTTCCTAGTGCATTCCATTTACTAACTACTCTGATACTGAAAAAATTCTTTCTAACGTCTCTGTGGCTCATCTGGGTACTAAGTTTCCACCTGTGTCCCCTTGTTCGTGTCCCACCCGTGCTGAAGAGCGAGCTTGTCTTTGACCACCCTGTCAATTCCCCTGTGTGTGTGTGTGTGTGTGTGTGGGTGTGTGTGTGTGTGTGTGTGTGTGTGTGTGTGTGTGTGTGTGTGTGTGTGTGTGTGTGTGTGTGTGTGTGTGTGTGTGTGTGTGTGTGTTTTAAAACGTGTATGAGGTTGGTGGTGTCGTCCCCTTGCCTCGGCAAGAAATATACACACCTTGGAAAGAATAATAAAACTTTCTCATAGTCTTTGTTGTTTGGTGGGTCACGTTCCTGGTGCGTTGTCAAGCTGGCCGCACCAGACGCAGGCCGCCTTGCTGTATTGTTGGTATGTACCACTGTGTGGTATTACGTGTTTGTGAGCGTGTGTATACACATACACACATTGAAGGACTGGGAACAGAGGGTACCGACCGTGACCGATGAAGCTGTCAAGTAGACAGGGTCACTTTGGCCATGATTCCTTGATCAATTTGAATGCACTTGTGACATCTTCAAGTGCATTCAAGGAGGAGGACATTTCCGGTATAGTGAGGTCTAAGGGACACGATAGAGAATCTCCTCCTTCCTCTCCTCCTTATCCTCCTAATCCTCCTTAGGAGAGGATCTAAGGAGGAGCAAATGCAGGCAGAGAGGGAGAATGTTGCATGTTAGGAGGGAGGAGAATGCACGTGCTGAAAGTTGGAGCGGGTTTGCATGTGGAAAAGAATGTATATGCAGCGTATGTGGTGTTTGGCAAAGTGTCATTGGTGAGAGGTAAGAGTGTGTGTGGCGTGTCCTACAGGTTGTCAGACTGATGGATTGTTTGTTATCAACATTCTCAGGCATCGTACTTGCTTGATCATTGATGTCAGACCAATAATATGACGGGATTATAAAACACATAAAGCAGGTTTATATTAATGAAATCTTAATCAGTTGTTTTTCAATGTTTGTGTAAAATTTAATAACAATAAACATAATTAGAAGTAAAGCTGAGAGAGAGAGAGAGAGAGAGAGAGAGAGAGAGAGAGAGAGAGAGAGAGAGAGAGAGAGAGAGAGAGAGAGAGAGAGATATTTGGCTCATTTATAAAATTTAAACCATCACTCACAAGAAAGACAGCCTGACCCTCAAGAAATATAGAGAACAGGAGCTTTCAATTATGGCTTCAGCTATCATGCAGTCACCTATGATATACATATATATATATATATATGTATATATTATATATGTATATATTATATATATATATATATAATATATATATATAATATATATATATAATATATATATATAATATATATATATATATATATATATATATATATATATATATATATATTATTAAATTTGACCGAAAAAGTAAGATTAATAATTCTAACACGAATTTTCTCAATCTTTCGTACATTTCTTTTCACTGTTGGAGGTAAATCAAAAATCAATTCTCCAAAATTCATTTTTATTTCTAGTCTGACGCGACACGAGCGCGTTTCGTAAAACTTATTACATTTTCAAAGACTTTTAGTTTACAAATACACAACTGAATAGAACTTACACATCTCCTGGTTTCGTTTATATCTACAATCAGAGGATACAACTGACGATTTACTATAAAACCAGAAAAACGGCCAGCCTACTCATGAGAAACTCTCCAGACACAAAGCAGAACGCTTTAAAAGAGACCAACGTCGTCTATGCCTTCAAATGCCCACTTGGGGACTGTAAGCTCCAAAAAACCCAGTATATAGGCAAGACAACAACATCTCTTTCTAGGCGTTTAACGATGCATAAACAACAGGGCTCCATTAAGGAACATATAATCTCTTCCACAACCAAACCATCGCCAGAGAAATCCTAGTAAACAACACAGAAATCATCGATAGATACAGCGATAGCAGGCGGCTTGACGTTTGCGAGGCACTACACATTAAGAAGTCAACACCAGCAATCAACAGCCAATTAATGCACAACTACATTCTACCCACCTCAAGACTCCGCTCCAATATAGAAGCATCAAGAAATATGGACCAATAGGCTTTCTACAATCACTTCCATTTCAATACCCATTGTTTCGTGTTCTGTCTTGTGTCGATGAAATTAATACCCTATTAATGCCACCTCTTGTTCTGTCTTGTGTTGATGAAATTAATACCCTATTAATGCCACCTCACCCCATCCACCTCACTCAAATGTAGATATAAACGAAACCAGGAGATGTGTAAGTTCTATTCAGTTGTGTATTTGTAAACTAAAAGTCTTTGAAAATGTAATAAGTTTTACGAAACGCGCTCGTGTCGCGTCAGACTAGAAATAAAAATGAATTTTGGAGAATTGATTTTTGAATTACCTCCAACAGTGAAAAGAAATGTACGAAAGATTGAGAAAATTCGTGTTAGAATTATTAATCTTACTTTTTCGGTCATATTTAATAATATATGTCTACAGGAAAGACTGCTACCAAAATATACTAATATATATATATATATATATATATATATATATATATATATATATATATATATATATATATATATATATATATATATATATATATATATATGTCGTACCTAATAGCCAGAACGCACTTCTATGCCTACTATTCAAGGCCCGATTTGCCTAATAAGCCAAGTTTTCATGAATTAATTGTTTTTCGACTACCTAACCTACCTAACCTAACTTTTTCGGCTACCTAACCTAACCTAACCTATAAAGATAGGTTTGGTTAGGTTAGGTAGGGTTGGTTAGGTTCGGTCATATATCTACGTTATTTTTAACTCCAATAAAAAAAAAAATTGACCTCATACATATTGAAATGGGTAGCTTTATCATTTCATAAGAAAAAAATTAGAGAAAATATATTAATTCATGAAAACTTGGCTTATTAGGCAAATCAGGCCTTGCATAGTAGGCTGAGAAGTGCGTTCTGGCTACTAGGTACGACATATATATATATATATATATATACTATGCATATATATGCATATATATGCATATATACTATGCATATATACTATGTATATATATATATATATATACTATATATATATATATATACTATGCAAGGCCCGATTTGCCTAATAAGCCAAGTTTTCCTGAATTAATATATTTTCTCTATTTTTTTTCTTATGAAATGATAAAGCTAACCATTTCATTATGTATGAGGTAATTTTTTTTTATTGGAGTTAAAATTAACGTAGATATATGACCGAACCTAACCAACCCTACCTAACCTAACCTAACCTAACCTATCTTTATAGGTTAGGTTGGGTTAGGTAGCCGAAAAAGTTTAGTTAGGTTAGGTTAGGTAGGTTAGGTAGTCGAAAAACAACTAATTCATGAAAACTTGGCTTATTAGGCAAATTGGGCCTTGCATAGTAGGCTGAGAAGTGCGTTCTGGCTACTAGGTACGACATATATATATATATATATATATATATATATATATATATATATATATATATATATATATATATATATATATATATATATATGTGTAATGTGTATGTGTATATATATATATATATATATGTATATATATATATATATATATATATGTATGTGTATATATATATATATATATATATATATATATATATACATATATATATATATATATATATATATATATATATATATATATATATATGTCGTACCTAATAGACAGAACCGCATTACTTGGCCTGATGCGATTTTCGTTATTTAAAAAAAAATTAACATTGATTTATATGAATTAATATTATAATATACATAGAACATGAATTACTGACTTACTTATGTTAGGTTATGGTAAGTTAGGCCGGTTAGGTTAGGTTAGGTTAGGTTAGGTTAGGTTAGGTTTGGTCATATTTCTACGTTAGTTTTAACTCGAATTAAAAAAAACATATAAATATATAATATAATGAAAAGCTTTATCATTCCTTAAGAAAATTTGTTTCTTATGGTATGCTACCAATATATATGTGTACATATATATATATATATATATATATATATATATATATATATATATATATATATGCGAAGAAGCCTGAATGGTCCCCAGGCTATATGCAACTGAAAACTCACCCCAGAAGTGACTCGAACCCATACTGCCAGGAGCACCCTGCTGGCGTACAGGATCCCTTACAACACGACCGGACAAAAGAGGATGGTAGCCGAGGCTATTTTCATCCCCTCGCCGGCACTCGGTTGGTAATCTTGGGCACAGTATTTTATCAAATCACCTCATTCTTTGGGGCACACGTGAGGAACACAAATGCGAACAAGCCTGAATGGTCCCCAGGATTTGTTCGTTTGATGCATTACGCTATTGTGAATTCTGTGTGTAACAGAAAGGGTGAGATCAGTGATTCTAGCACGAAATTTATCTATATATCTTGCGTTCTTCACTTGAGAAGGGAGTTGAAAAATGAGCTCTCTCAAGTTAATTTTAGAGTTTTATTGTGGCCTGACCCCAATAAAGATCCTAAGGAATGCGTTTCTTTGATCCTGTAAACATTTTCAAAGGCAGAATGGAAGTGGATACAATTTAGCTGGAGCAGCTCAATATATAAACGAGAGTGAGGTGAAGTAAGTCCTGTTCTTATGATGGCTGGGGCAGTATGCTGGATGAGAGAGAGAGAGGAAGAAGGAGAAGAAGATTCGCGACAGAATCATTCCCCCATCATAAGCAGTAAAGGATCTCTGCACGCTCTCCAGGTCAGCAATTTCTCCAGCTTTAAAAGGGGCTGTCACTGTGCAGCAGTACTCCACTCTAGAGAGCACTAGCGTCTTGAAAAGTATCATCATCGGTATAGCATCTCTAGTGTGAAAGGTTCTTTTTATCCAAACTGTCATTTTTTCTTGCAGTTGTGACGGCTACTTTATTGCGTTCTTTAAATGTAAGGTCTTCCGAAATGAGTACACCCAGATCCTTTACATTGCCTTTTCGTTCTATGCTATGATTTGCCTGAGTTTTGTACGTGGTTTCCGTTTTTATATTTTAATTTTTTCCGTAGCGCATGAGCTGGAACTTATCCTCGTTAAACACCATATTATTTTCTGTGGCCCATAGAAAGACCTGATTTACATCTGATTGGAGGTTTGCCGTGTCCTCTATGTTGCCTACTCTCATGAAAATCCTAGTGTCATCTGGAATGGTGTAAACATTCAAGTTGTGAGAGGCATCAGAAGTGTGTATGGTGTAAACATTGAAATTCTCAATAGACGATGGCCGAGGTATTGAAGTCTTTTATCTTGGTTGACAGTCATTGTATACATGTCTTTTCTTGGTTGACAGTCATTGTATACATGCCTTCCCTTGGTTGACAGTCATTGTATAGATGCCTTCCCATGGTTGACAGTCATTGTATACATGTCTATCCTTGGTTGACAGTCTTCTTTTTACACTTGAGTGGTTGTCATTACACCATTAATTAAACTTGATGCAAAAAAAATTGTAGTTAAGTCAAAGCATCGGACTTGATGTTGGTAAATAAAGCGAAATTAAGAAAGAGTGAGTTAATGGTATGGTTGTGGCGGTGTTGCGTCCCCTTGCTTGCAATACTTGCATCATACCTGACCTTATTTAGGTTGATTCCCTGTCACTTGAATGTTGCAGGTCGTCACGGGTCCCTTACGGTGTGTTGCAGGTCGTCACGGGTCCCTTACGGTGTGTTGCAGGTCGTCACGGGTCCCTTACGGTGTGTTGCAGGTCGTCACGGGTCCCTTACGGTGTGTTGCAGGTCGTCACGGGTCCCTTACGGTGTGTTGCAGGTCGTCACGGGTCCCTTACGGTGTGTTGCAGGTCGTCACGGGTCTCTTACGGCGTGTTGCAGGTCGTCACGGGTCTCTTACGGTGTGTTGCAGGTCGTCACGGGTCCCTTACGGTGTGTTGCAGGTCGTCACGGGTCCCTTACGGTGTGTTGCAGGTCGTCACGGGTCTCTTACGGTGTGTTGCAGGTCGTCACGGGTCCCTTACGGTGTGTTGCAGGTCGTCACGGGTCCCTTACGGTGTGTTGCAGGTCGTCACGGGTCTCTTACGGTGTGTTGCAGGTCGTCACGGGTCCCTTACGGTGTGTTGCAGGTCGTCACGGGTCCCTTACGGTGTGTTGCAGGTCGTCACGGGTCCCTTACGGTGTGTTGCAGGTCGTCACCGGTCCCTTACGGTGTGTTGCAGGTTGTCACGGGTCTCTTACGGTGTGTTGCAGGTCGTCACGGGTCCCTTACGGTGTGTTGCAGGTCGTCACGGGTCCCTTACGGTGTGTTGCAGGTCGTCACCGGTCCCTTACGATGTGTTGCAGGTCGTCACGGGTCCCTTACGGTGTGTTGCAGGTCGTCACGGGTCCCTTACTAACGGTAGTAAGATGCCTAAAGATTTCCCATGAAAATATGGTACATTTATTGATGTAGTGATCGGTTAAATTTGTGAGTAGGATTGTCAGTCTCGGGTAAGAAGGCTTATTATATTTTTCCTACAAGCACTTATATGTAAATAGGATTGGTTATTAAATCTTTGAGTCAAGTTAATAAATATTACTGACACTCATGTCATTCTTGACACAAAATGTTGAGCATCATTTATCAGGAAATATTGACAGTTTTATAAAGTTGGTTATCGTTTAGGAATGAGAGAGCCGGTGGTTGGTTATCATTCAGAGTGAGAGAGCCGGTGGTTGGCTTTCATTCAGAGTGAGAGAGCCCGTGGTTGGCTATTATTATAGGGTGAGAAAGAGTTGGTGGTTGGTTATCATTCAGAGTGAGAGCCCGTGGTTGGCTATTATTATAGGGTGAGAAAGAGTCGGTGGTTGGTTATCATTCAGAGTGAGAGAGCCCGTGGTTGGCTATTATTATAGGATGAGAAAGAGTCGGTGGTTGGTTATCATTCAGAGTGAGAGAGCCCGTGGTTGGCTATTATTATAGGGTGAGAAAGAGTCGGTGGTTGGCTATCATTCAGAGTGAGAGAGTCGGTGGTTGGCTATCATTATAGGGCGAGAAAGAGTCGGTGGTTGGCTATCATTATAGGGCGAGAAAGAGTCGGTGGTTGGCTATCATTATAGGGCGAGAAAGAGTCGGTGGTTGGCTATCATTCAGAGTGAGAGAGCCGGTGGTTGGCTTTCATTCAGAGTGAGAGAGCCGGTGGTTGGCTATCATTCAGAGTGAGAGAGCCGGTGGTTGGCTATCATTATAGGGCGAGAAAGAGTCGGTGGTTGGCTATCATTCAGAGTGAGAGAGCCGGTGGGTTGGCTTTCATTCAGAGTGAGAGAGCCGGTGGTTGGCTATCATTCAGAGTGAGAGAGCCGGTGGTTGGATATCATTATAAGGCGAGAAAGAGTCGGTGGTTGGCTATCATTCAGAGTGAGAGAGCCGGTGGTTGGATATCATTATAAGGCGAGAAAGAGTCGGTGGTTGGCAATAACCAACCCGTTCTCGCACTTTCGTATAGTCAATATTGACTTATTAAATACGTGCATATGTGACATACTAAACATACTAGTTTACCTTGAAAAGCTTCATAGAAAACACCGACCTTACCTAACCTTCTTAGTATGTTAAGCATCTTATTGCTTCGTAATTACAATTATTACTTAACCTATTATAGGTATAGGTTAAGGTATAGGTATAGGTTATCTTATTGCTTCGTAATTACAATTATTACTTAACCTATTATAGGTATAGGTTAAGTAATAATTGTAATTACGAAGCAATAAGATGCTTATCTTAACATACTAAGAAGGTTAGGTAAGGTCGGTGTTTTCTATGAAGCTTTTCAAGGTAAACTAGTATGTTTAGTATGTCACATATGCACGTATTTAATAAGTCAATATTGACTGAAAGAAAGTGCGAGAACGGGTTGCATTATAAGGCGAGAAAGAGTCGGTGGTTGGCTATCATTCAAGGTTGACAGCGCCGGTATAAAAACCATTTAAGGTCTTCACGAGGGTGGGAGCGTAGCACCCTAGCCAGGGAAACATTGTATGTTCCAGCACCCACATCGACCCGTGACAAACGGGTCCTTCCTCTGGTGGTTCTTCCCGCTCTTACTCCAGCACTGTCCCGCCCTTTCCATACGTCTCCCACCGTTACTCAGGGGAAATATGAACATTCACAATAATATGGAAATATGGCACAAATAATAAAAATAATTGAGATAATTAGCCATTGGTAATGTTTATAATAATAATAATAATAATAATAATAATAATAATACAAGTAATACTAAAAATAGATTAAGAGTTTGCTGGGCTGCAATATGTAGCAGAGACCAGAGACTATTTTTGTTCAGGGTTGTATAAATAAATAAATATATAGATAAATAAATAAATAAAATACACTCTGCAGCCTAACCTCTCATATTTACACACTATTCTTTTTACATAGGTGGGCTCAGCAGCAGGTGCTTTTTAATTGTTCTTAGTAGACTTACATGTGTTCTTTTTTTCTATACTAGTTTTTCCCCCGGAACACGACCCGCAGATATATTTATAACCATGTTACCATGAATAGTCTAGTATTGGTGTCCAGTCATACATACACACACACACACACACACACACACACACACACACACACACACACACACACACACACACACACACACACACACACACACACACACACACCATACCTGGGCTCGAACTCCGCTGAAATCGCTTGCAAGACGTTTGGCTACTGCAACAACCTCACAAGGACACACCCTCACTACCCCCTCCTCCCCCCCCCCCCCACTCTCTCTCTCTCTCTCTCTCTCTCTCTCTCTCTCTCTCTCTCTCTCTCTCTCTCTCTCTCTCTCTCTCTCTCTCTCTCTCTCTCTCTCTCTCTCTCTCTCTCTCTCTCTCTCTCCCCCCTCGTGAATGCTTGTGTAAGAAAGCATGTGTTATTAAATTTTACTGAAAGTGTTAGAGCAATTATTGTGGCACAAATCTTGTGTATATTTCACTTGGGAAGGAGGTTGAAAAATTAACTCTTTAAAGCTCTTTTTTTTTAGAATTTAATAGGGGCCTGAAGGGTGTCGGTCAGGGACGCATTTCGCTGAAGCTCTCTTGAACATGTACGAAGGCAAAGGGAAACTAAATAGCCTAGCAGGTTCGGCATTATGTACACTCAGAATAAAATGGGGAGAGGAATAAATAGGTACCCGGTAGTTAGGCAACGGTTAAGGGCTGCGTTCTCCTGGGGAAGGTCGTACTAGCCTATGGAGGGACTACGATACGGAGACTACGATACGAAGACTACGATGGGGAGACTACGATGGGGGGACCACGATGGGGGGACTACGGTGAACCTATAATAGGCTTCCTCTCCCCAACAATGGGAAACAAAACCCATTTCTCCTTGCAAGTATTATACGCGAAGGAAGACGTTTAGAAGTAACTGTGGTAACATAAATGAGGACGGGGGCAGAATGGTTGAAATTATCGTACAGCATTTTTAGCTTTCGAGGACGTAGGTGATGAAGAAGGTAGAGAATGAGAGCCACCATCCTGGGACCAGGATTCATCAGGCATTCACGCAATCACTAACGAAATCTGTACAGCTTTCCTTAATCATGTTGGCTTTGTTTACATAATTTATTACACAATTTACAAGCTTCGAAACTTTACAACCCAAGGATATTTTTGTTATAAACAACCTCGTAATGGTTCGAAGTTCATAAACTGTTTAATAAATGTAAACAGGAACAAATCGACAAAGGGCTGTGATGAGGGTTCGAACCTGCGCACGGGATGTGCGGGATGTTCCCAGGGGCAGCTAGGAACATCCCGTGCTATTGTGTTCGAACCCTCATCACGGTCCTTGTGGATCTGTTCATTTGATATCTCACGCTATTGGGATTTCTATGTGAAATGTAAACAGCTGCCATTTGTTCCCAACATTCAGTCTGTTTCTGTATTATAAAACAGAATTACAAAAGAACATTTTGTCTGTTCTGTATTATGATTCTGTTACGTGAAATGTTGCGTTACAGCTGTGTTACACGAAGTGTTTCATTATGATTGTATTACATGAAGTACTGTAATGTGACTTGTAGTGTGACATATGGTACTTCGTTACTATTGTGTTACATAAAATGCGGCATTACCATTATAACATGAAATGATGCATTATTATTGTGTTACCTCAAGTGTTTCATAACTATTGTGTTAACATATTGACGTGCTGCATTACTAGTGTTACATGACGTGTTGCATTACTATTGTGTTACATGAGGTCTTACATTACTATTGTGTTACATGAGGTCCTACATTACTATTGTGTTACATGAGGTCCTACATTACTATTGTGTTACATGAGGTCTTACATTACTATTGTGTTACATGAGGTCTTACATTACTATTGTGTTACATGAGGTCTTACATTACTATTGTGTTACATGAGGTCTTACATTACTATTGTGTTACATGAGGTCCTACATTACTATTGTGTTACATGAGGTCCTACATTACTGTTGTGTTACATGACGTGCTGCATTACTAGTGTTACATGAGGTCTTACAGTACTATTGTGTTACATGAGGTCCTACATTACTATTGTGTTACATGAGGTCCTACATTACTATTGTGTTACATGAGGTCCTACATTACTATTGTGTTACATGAAGTCTTACATTACTATTGTGTTACATGAGGTCTTACATTACTATTGTGTTACATGAGGTCCTACATTACTATTGTGTTACATGAAGTCTTACATTACTATTGTGTTACATGAGGTCTTACATTACTATTGTGTTACATGAGGTCTTACATTACTATTGTGTTACATGAGGTCTTACATTACTATTGTGTTACATGAGGTCTTACATTACTATTGTGTTACATGAGGTTCTACATTACTATTGTGTTACATGAGGTCTTACATTACTATTGTGTTACATGAGGTCCTACATTACTATTGTGTTACATGAGGTCTTACATTACTATTGTGTTACATGAGGTCTTACATTACTATTGTGTTACATGAGGTCTTACATTACTATTGTGTTACATGAGGTCTTACATTACTATTGTGTTACATGAGGTTCTACATTACTATTGTGTTACATGAGGTCTTACATTACTATTGTGTTACATGAGGTCCTACATTACTATTGTGTTACATGAGGTCTTACATTACTATTGTGTTACATGAGGTCTTACATTACTATTGTGTTACATGAGGTCTTACATTACTATTGTGTTACATGAGGTTCTACATTACTATTGTGTTACATGAGGTCTTACATTACTGTTGTGTTACATGAAGTGCTGCCAAACGACTTTGCTATATATTGTATTTTACGTAATGGAAAGTGATATGTATTATAAGCGAACTATTTGTTTCGTTGCAGATATCCAGTCATGGTGGGAGCTACCGAGTATTGCACACTTTTGCTCACTCTTCAGGGCTGCCTTCGATCTTCTTGACTTTGATATCGAGGTGAGTCTTTACACACAAGGGGCATAACAGGCCAACTTCTTACAGTGTTCAAAAGAGAACTTGATAAACACCCTCAGAAGACAGAGACCTGATCAACCAGGCTGTGAGTCAATACGTCAGGCTTCGAGCTGCCTAGTTGACCAAACCACTAATCAGGAGGCCTGGTCAAAGACCGGATCTCGGGGGACTTTGATCTTCGAACTCATCGACAGGTAAACAAAAGCCGCTTTTGAGGCCTGCGCGCCCGCGCTCCCAACCCCGTCATGTGGGTACATACTCATTGTTGTAAAGTGAGAGTACCTATAACGACGGTGGATGGAATATGCAAAATATGAACTTGCACCCAAGTAACCAGCCCCATATTATTTTGTAGAGAGCCATAGAAAAAAAGGCAGAAACCAACCTTTCTTTGCCTAGGCCTAAGATTACATTTCAGACCTAAGAGTGCTTATTTAGGCTTTGGACTAGTTAAGTTATGTTAGGTTTATGTGATCTCGCTCGCCCATAAACCTCCCTCGCGTGCGTGCACTCACTCACTCACTCACTCACTCACTCACTCACTCACTCACTCACTCACTCACTCACTCACTCACTCACTCACTCACTCACACTCTCTCTCTCTCTTTCATACAGAATATATGACTCGGAAAAAGGGGTGGGAACGCCATGACATTATCAAAATGTCTTCAGGGGTTTTAAAGGTTAAATACGATGAGTAGAATTTTTATTAAATTTTACATGATCAGCACACAATGTTTTACAATATACAGTATTAACAAAAATATTGTGAGTCACAATGTAAGAGCAAGAATCGTCTTGGGGTTTGCTATGGCACCATGCTTCATGGTACTCATTTCAGTGATGCCAATCAGAACCTACCAATGTTGGGCACTTACCTCACATCGTCACCAGGCAAAATTGGGTGAGGCTAGCCCATAGCCCCTGGCCTTCAACCTTGGAGAGACAGACAAGCAGACCTTCCACTTTATAGATATACAGTACTGTACTCTAGAATATCATAATTTGTGCATTGTTAGAAAATATTAAATATATTAAATATGTATTGTGTTACAGGAGCTAGAGGAGGCACTACTCACCGATGGCTTGGACGACACCGGGAGCCCACTGTTGGTGGAGCTGACAGTACGCTTGGTGCAGGGCTGCCTACCTGGCAAGACAGTCAATGCTACCAATTACCAGAGTTATTTAAGGAAGCTCTTCAAACACAAATGTCAGGTAACTTATTATTCTTCATTTCTTCTAAGGCTCTTGCTGTTAAGATAACATATTGGCACCCTGTTTTAACTATATGACAGGATACAGAGTGGATACAAGTCATATCATACACAAGACACTTTGCTAATAGATTTTAAATGCTACCTAACCCAGCCCAACCCATCCCAGTCAAGCCTAATACAGCCTAACAAACAAATACATCATAGCATAATAATATACTGTATACTGTACTGTCAAAAAAAAGGAACTTTGGCGAAATGCCTGTGTGCGATTTGACCAAACCCCAAACAGAGTTTGTATCAAACGCAGATAAGGTGTCGAGACTTGCTGAGTCGACAGTCGAGTCACATGGTCGATGGTGTCATGAGGGATGATTCCAAGACTTTCTGGGACATGGTTTCAGACTTATGGGACACCCTGAATGTTTTGTAGATTATTAAAAAAGCCGCTGCAATAGCTCTCTGAAACTTTCTGGTAATATGGATCATTACTTTTGGCATGTGTCAAGGTCCTAACATCATGTGGACAAACATTTAAGAAAGCTGCATAACTGAGAGTTTGGGAAGTTTTGTTATTTGTGTTCCAACTTATAGTTCTTGTGTACACAAAAATGTACATGAATACTATTGGTACCAGTATATAATAATTATAATTAGATCAGGGAGGCTCTTGCACATAATTTCACATTCTATATGATAAATTTAAAATATATTTTTGTGTCTGATGAATTATTCATAATTCTGACAAAGATTAATCTTCACAAGTAGGGGTAATTTAATTATGTATATGCATCATTTTTTTGGGTGGGGAGGGTGGAGTTTTGATGTTTTAAAACTTGCCACCTGGGATAAGTTTAGCAGATGGCCCCCCATATCTAATATGATTCTCAAGTTCTTTACTGGATATACAGTACTTGACATGAGAGAACTACCAAAACTGTAAATCTGAATACATTTGCTAATTACCATTAGACATAGAAGGATCTTTGTTCATTGCATTGCACCACATGTGGCATTACTATATATGCCAGCCTTTACCTGTTACTTCTGTGTTGCTGCCGGTGCTTTTATAGGCGAGGGAGGAATGTTGTAACAGTGTTTTTTTTTTCGGATCAATTTCGAGCATGAGTCAACTGAAACCTACTACTGTATGTAACAGTGCCCTAAGGTGAGGCATTGTGCCCCAAGGAGAGGCATTGTGCCCCAAGGTGAGGCATTGTGCCCCAAGGTGAGGCATTGTGCCCCAAGGTGAGGCATTGTGCCCCAAGGTGAGGCATTGTGCCCCAAGGTGAGGCATTGTGCTCAAGATGTTACATTATGCCAAAAGGTGTTACATTATGCCCCAAGGTGATACATTGTGCCCAAGGTGATATGTTATGCAATATTTTACATGCAATATTTGAATTAAAAACTTCAAGATGGTGCTTTTCTAACTAGTGTTGACAGGCTTACTCAGACCAAGACATGATTCCCAGTTATTATAGTGTCAGGAGTGGGGGATTGTTTGCATTGGTAGTGGGGGTGACAGAGGTGGTGGTGGGTTGGTCCATTGCACGCTGCAGGTTACGACACTTCCTGCAATCACTGTCACGTCCTCCATAAAATATCTTGAACACTTCCACTTGGGGGACGACGACGTTTGTAACCCTTTCCACCATTGCCCACAGGATGGGTATGGGGTGCATAATAAAGAGAGAAATTAAATTGTATATATACTCTGTACTGTATTAATGTGTTATTATCTGGCCTTAATCTGATATGTTTTCCCCTCCATGTATTCACATACAAACCTTTCAGTTCTCATTCTCAGGTGACTGCACTGACCACTACACAAAAAATATTTTATATATCACACGCAGAGATCACACTAACGTGATGCATCAAATGAACAAATCCACAAGGGCCGTGACGAGGATTCGAACCTGCGTCCGGGAGCATCCCAGACACTGCCTTAATCGACTGAGATATGACAGGGTAAAAGGGTTGAAACCGAAGTTCTACTGAACTTACTGGATCCCGTAGGTTTCAACCCTTTTACCCTGTCGTAGCTCAGTCGATTAAGGCAGTGTCTGGGATGCTCCCGGACGCAGGTTCGAATCCTCGTCACGGCCCTTGTGGATTTGTTTATTTTATATATATTTTTTTTATTATTTCAGGAGGATCCTACTAGAGAAAATTTATTTGTTGAGGGGGATATGCGATGGCTCCCGCTTAGACGAAAAGTAGAAATTCTTCATGCTATCTGTGACTTCAGACTAGAAGCTGAAGATGTTCTTGATCTCTTAAAAGTAAGTCCTTTTTTACCATCACTGTTCAGTAGTACAGTATATAAGGGATGATTTCTGTTTTTAAAAAATAGTTTTGAAATTTATTGCCTTAGTAAGTCATTGATGTCCATTAAGGTTTGTTCGAACAATATTTGCAATATTTTATTCTTCACTACACCAGTGTAAACTTAATGTACTTGTTTAAGTCTTCTTATGAGCTATGCTTATTTCACATCATATCTTCAATCTTCTGAAAATAGAACCTATTGTCAAAATAGAAAAATGTGCATAAAAGCATAGAATTTATAGCAAAAATTTATTATTTTAATATAGGGAGTTCCAAATTTTGGACAATTTGCTCAGTACTTGTAACCAAATTTTCCATATGTGTTTTGCAATAAAGGTAGTTAGGTTCATTAACCTACAAAAATCAACTTTTGAGAACAATATACATGGACAAATAAATATATAGACTGAATACAGTACACACTGTTTTTACTTGGTAAATGAAGGTTATTAAGGCAAACAGCTCACTGAACAGTCTGAATCAAGCACATAGTAATATTCACACACCCATTACTGCTGTATTAGTAATGTAGACTGCTGGTTGTAAGTACTAGTAGGCAACACCATGGTGAAACCTAACTACAACAGATGTATTTGCATTGAACAGCCATTTACAGCTGTGGGTGAGATTAAGTCAGTTGCTTGTTTGTACGTCAAATGTTTATAAGATGGAAATTCCTGTATTCCTAGAGCTGCAATGAATTTGAATGATCTAATGGTAGACTTAAGTTACAAGATACAGTAATTGCAGTGACATTTATTGCAAACAAATGAATTTTATTTTCAGAATTTAGAATCCGACAGTTTACGGGTGGAGCCTCTTGGGTACGATGATAGTGGCTCTACTTACTGGTATTTTTATGGCACCCGCCTCTATAGGGAAGACCATTCATTATACCACCCTCACAGACGGAAACCAAAGGATAAAGACAAAGAAAAAGAAGATAAAAGAAAAAAGAAACGAAAGAAAAAAGGCCATAAAAATGAGGAGACTGACGAGGAAGCAGATATACCAAAGCCTGTTTGGCAGGTAAGGCTATATTATATAAATAGTCATTGAAGTGTAATGCATAGTTTGCTATCTAAATTCTGATATACTGTAGCTTGCCTAATATTTTATTTAGAATTTGGATTCACCTTGCAGGCAAATGTGTTATGAAGTTCGATGATAATGCCTCATATGTTACTTCGCTCATAGTTTAACATACTTCAATCCTTGATTCCAGCATAAAGATTTTCCAGATATCATTTGGATGTAAAACTCATGTTGTAATTAATCCGGTTTTTATATATGTGATTTTAGTACTATGCATAATTCTTTTTTTTTTTTACTTAAAGTATAGCATGATAAATAAATAAACTCAACAATCTTTCAGGTTCAATGCTTTTCTGAGGAGGATTGGAACATTCTCGCAGAAAAGTTTGAAGATTGTGCGTCCAAACTGGAACGTAGTTTGTTACAGACTCTCCGTGAGGACTTCCTTCCAGAGATTCCACGGCTCTTCCAGGAAAAAGAGAAGGTTGTTCTGGCTTTGCAACAATATATGGATTAGTTTCCAGTATTAAGCCTAAGATTACTATTGTAGTGATGTAAGACTATTATTTATGATTTTCAATTGCTATCATAGAGAAGTGTGTAAGTAGAGTATTAAAACTTACACAAAATGTTTATTGGCATTGTAATGTCTTATCTTTTTTATGTTTTAATTGCTGGAATCTAGTTAAGTATATTTTGAAATATTGTTTTGTATTAACAGATTCAGAGAAAGCGTATGATGGAATTTGCTCCCAGAAGATCTTCTGGACGGGTACAAAAATTGAAAGAGAAAAAAGAGGAGGAGGAGAAGAAGATGGCAATAGAAATTGTAGAACAGGAAAAGAGAAGACAATTAGAGGAAGATAAAAGAAAGAAAAAAAAAGAAGAAGAATTGGTTGCAGCGGAAAAAGTTGAAAAGTTAGTGTACTGTGAGAGCAATATGTATTATTTGTTAATAACATATTAAATAGCATACTATTTAGTGAAAGAATACATGTAAAGTATGGGTAAAAAAAAATAAAAAGAGTAAAGTATTTTCAACAAAGATTATTGAAATGGCTAGATGTGATATGTTCATATTATGAGGATGAACCTTGTTAAGAAGTTCATAATAACACATATATCATTCCGTTATTCTGTTTTGTGTGTGTGCTGTATGCTACTTAGATTATCAAAGGAACATAAGCTGCTATTTTATCAAATATATACAAACATATTACTTTCCACAGGAAAAACATTCGTGAAGTTTTGAAAGAAGAGATAATTCAGGAAAAAGCAACCCCAGTCAAACTTAACAAATCTCCACGAGAAAGAAAAAGAAGTGAAGGCCATGACTTTAGAGTAAGAGATAAGGTGGACAAAAAAGTGGAAGTGATTGAGATCAATGACGCATCTGATCATAATGAGGATGTTTGGGAGGAACCAGTCAGAAAAGCTAGAATGGGGAGGCCAAGAAAAATAAGTACTGAAGAGTCCGAGGAAAAGGTTAAAAGTGGACGAGGAAGAAAGCCAGGTCGTGGGAGAAAACCAGGAAGGAAGCCTGGATCACAAAGACAGGTTTCAAAAGAGGAAGCGACAGATGAGGAGGTTGATGAGAGTACCAAGCCACAGGTGAGACTCATTTCTTATTGTGTATGAGAGAAGACATAGTCATTATGCACAAATATAAGATAGATAAGATAAGATAATGTTTATTCAGGTAAAAGTACATACTGTACATTCAAAATGAGTTACAAACATAATGTTGGATTTCTAGATAGAACTAGTACATACTATGCCTAAAGCCACTAATATGCACAGTGTTTCGAACAATTATATCACCATTATAAGAGAGCAGGAAATAGCGTGAGAAATAAGTGGGAATGGAGAAGAGATGAAAGTGGTTGAGCATTTAAATTGCCTGGGTGTACAATTGACAAAAAAAAGGAGGAAGTTGTGAAAAAGAAGTTGAGCATATAGAGCCGGAGAAGGAGAGTGGCTGGTGCACAGAAATGCATATGGCATTTTCTGAGTAGCACCGCGCACCTGGTCATATAAAGCAAATGGAGATGTGCTGTATATGACTTGCTATGGATGATTGCTGAAGTGTGGAAGAGCTTGCTTATTTTTTATATTACACATCTTGAATAATATAATGAATGGACAAGGAATTTTATTAATGTTTTATTTCTTAATATCTGTAACCCTTTACTATATTCATAATTATAATGCAGTGTATGTAAATACAGTAATATACTGTACTGTACAAAACTATACGTGGTGCAGGGTAAATGGTGGAAGGGTAGAAAAAGTATTATTTGACTACAGAATATGGTTCTGGAGAAGGGAAGGGAACTATCAGGAGAAAGTGCCAAGCCATTATGACTATATAGCACTGGGAAGGGATCAGGATAAGGATTAGGGATGGGATGGGGGGAAGAAATAGTGCCCAACCACTTGGACGGTCGGGAATTGAACGCCGACCTGCATGAAGCGAGACAGTCACTCTACCGTCCAGCCCAAGGGCTTAGTTCTGGAGAGAGATGCATGTTTAAGTACTGTACTGTGTGCGTACCTGGAGCATACCTGGAGAAGGTCTCGGGGGTTTTTCTACTCGCCGAGCCCGGTCTGAGGCCAGGCTCAACCTGTGCATATGATATGATAGCAACAAGAAGAATGAATATCTGGGAGTTTGAGGACATAAAAGTGCCATGTAAAATAAAATTGAATTGTAAAGGCATGATGGTATTTGTCCTGAATTCAAGAGGGAAAAATAATAAAATTTAAGAAATTTAGAGAAATAAAAGTGACAAATAATACATAGAGTTAG
>NC_091154.1:33735123-33787623 GCF_040958095.1 Procambarus clarkii | reverse complement strand
CTGCCATCTGACATGTATGACACTGTTTTACGTACTGTTTGACGTTATTTACCATACCTGGCCAGTAGTAGTCTTGACGAATCCCATGGTAAGTCTTGTTGAAGCCGTAGTGGGAGAATGCTCCGTGGGCCAGGTGTAGAATAGTGGGCCGCAGGCTGGTGGGAATCACAAGTTGTTCGATGTTGGCCCAATCGTCCTCCTCCTTCAGTTTACTGGGTCTATATCTGCGGTAAGAGCAAGTCGTTCTCTAGGAAGAACCCAGGAATACTGTCGGGTTGAGTCTCAGCCTGGAAAAACCATGGTGTTAAAGTAAGATCTTCCCTCTGCAACTTACGGAACTCCAACTTGGTCAGATGCGGGGGGAGTTTCTGAGGGTCTTGAGGGACAGCGGTAGCAGTAGAGTCAGCTGGCTGTGGGACGTGCGGCTTGTGCACGGGTGGTCACGAGAACCGGAGGAGAAACTTCATCACTCTCTTGAACCTCTGCCCGGGGAACATACTCAAGAATAGGATTTATTGGCACAGAGTTACACACCTGGGGTTTGTCCATGACGATCAGGTTGGTCGGTTGCAGGTCTTCTGCCAAGTCGTTGCCTAGGAGAAGTTGCACTCCAGGCATGGGAAAAGGCTTTTTCCCTGACGGCGACTTGGACTTCCCCGTTCACCGTAGGGACAATCCAGGTGGACTCTGGCGAGAGGGTATGGAGTGGTAGCAGTGAGGTCAGTGATGAAGACTGTTTCCCCGGTGTAGACTATGTTGGGCACAACCGACTTCAAGATGATCGATTGTAGAGCGCTGTGTCCCTCAAGATCTTCAATTTGAAACGTCCCTCCGGATTTGAAACCGTTGGCAGAGACAGTTCCAGTATACAGGTGGTTACTGAAAAGAGAAAGATCATTAACATCAACACCAACATTCATCACAGGCTTACCGGACTTAGGAGGAGTTGGTTTGGGTCGTTGTTGGTCAGTGGTTCCCTTGTATTGAGACTTACCACACTTGTCTATGGTATGTCCATAGAGTCTACAATACTTGCAGTACAGTTGTGAACCAGCTTGATCGGGGCTCACCTTCTCGTAACTGTACCACGACTTCTTACTGGAGGATGGTTCAGGTGTCAGCCGGTGGATGAGGCTGTAAGTTGTCAGCCGACTTAGCACACTTCAGGTAGTCGGTTTCTTCTTTATCTGCTAAGTAGAGGCGGACAGGAGGCGGCACACGTCTCAAGAATTCTTCAACAAGCATCAGGTTGACGAGTTCTGTAAAAGTAGAGACATGTGCTGCTTCCAGCCATTTCATGAAATACCTCCGTTTCGTGTTAGCAAACTCGAGGAAGGTAGTGGTACTTGCCTTCAGGTGGTCACGGAATTTCCTTCTATAACTTTCTGTGGAAAGTAGGTAGGCGTCTAACACTGCTTGTTTCAGAGTGTAGTAGTCATTCTCAGACGCCCAAAGTACTGAGTGTGACTGCAGCTCTACCTGTAAGATGGACTCTGAGAAGTGTGGCCCATTGGTCGACAGGCCAACTGAGTTGATTAGCAAGGGTTTCAAAGGTGGTAAAGAACACATCAACTTCTGCTTCTAACAAAGGATGGCATTAACTTACTTGCATGTGATATATTAAAACTGACGGGAAGATTGCAGTAGCTTGTTGGCGTTGAGTGAAGTGGGAAAGTTTCCAAGGCGATTTCACGTTGACGACACTCTAGAGCCAGAGTTGCTTGTTGCTTGTCATGTTCGCGTTGCATCTCCAACTCGCGTCGTTTGGTTCAAGCTGTACTCGTTCCCGCTCCTGGAGTAGTGCAACCTCACGTTCTTGGAGGGCGAGTCCTCGTTCGTTTCTTCTCTCCTCAAAGCAGCTTCGCGTTCTCTGAGGGTGATTTCTCGTTCTTGTTCTTCCCTCCTCAAAGCAGCTTCGCGTTCTTGTTCTTCCCTTCTATGGCAGCCGCTCGTTCTTGTTGTTCGAGGGCTTCCCTTTGCTGTTCGCGGGCTTCCTTTTGCTGCTCACGTTCAATCTTAGCCAGCTCTAGTTTAAGTTTCATCGTTGCCAAGTCAGTTTTATCTGCAATATAGTAAGTTTCATGAGTTTCAGAGTCTATCTTACCTTGCTCTAAATAGTAATCCCAGCAACAGGTTGTGTAGGTCATTTTTGTTGGCTTGGTAGGGAACTTCTAGTTGATACTCATGTGCAAGAGTTTGTAGTTCAGTCCTCTTGGCACGACTCAAAGTCCCTATTTCACCTGCTGGATTTGCACGGAAAGTTTGGAGACGAAACATGGTGAAATTAGCAAATAAAGGTACACGATGTTCAATAATGAAATGTCAGAAACAGGACAACGTGGCAAACTGGTACCTATCCTGTGTGATCTTTAATCAATTAACGTTAAGTGAAAGATATTAAATGATTAAATGAAATCAAGGGGCGCAGGAAATCTTGTACCCGGGTACTCATGTAAGAGAATAAGGGCAAGAAAATCCTAACTAACAAATGAAACAAAGTTTCGAAAACAAATGAAACAGTTAAATGCTTCAAAAGTAAAATTGGTAGTCCAAGGATGTAGGCATACCTTGCCAAGTCTCTATAGGACATAAAGCAAGTTTTTCCTACTGAATTTAATATGATACTTACAGAATTAGCGAACTTTGTGCTCTGAAAAAATAAGCTAATTCCCTACCGTTGTATGTATCATCATCTCTGACTGACGTGTAGGGGTGAGCGAGGTGTCAACTGGTGACGAGAACTGCTGCTGAGGTCCCAATTCAGCAACTAAAGTTCGAGCTAGAGGAACTATGGCCCTCTTTGTCCTCCTACAGTCAGATTGCAGAAGATTGGGTACTCTTGACCCGGGGGCAGACCACAGTACCAGGGTACCAATATGATGATCTGTCAGAATGAGAAATATTCAAGGGACATAGATGGTAAACACGAGTAATAACAAGGAGGGAGAGATGACCAATTAAGAGTATGACTGAGGCCTACAGTCACCACGTAATCCAAAGTTGTCTCACCTTCACTAATGTTACTCTCGTAATGCACAATACACCGCACCTTATAAAAAATGAAATTGAATGAAAAATAGTAAAGCTACGTTAACAAAGTTAAATACGCTTACCATAATTACCACTTGGCACCAGTACCTGAGTGAAGCTCCTAGGACAGGCCCCCATATAACTTGTGACGGTAACGCGTTGGTGTTCGGCTGTTTAAGGCTAGGGGTATGGCCTCGTCACATAGTTATAAAAAAAAATAGAAAAACTGGAACTCGTCTGTGGTAAGGTAAGGAGAAGACACACAAAACACAAGTAAACTTTAACAATGAATTTTAATGACGTTAAATAAATCAAAACATGAAAATAATGCACAAACAAATTCTTATAATAAAATCAATGAATCAAAATAATAAGAATACTTAAATGACAAAATGAAAGTTACGTTAAGGCAAAATAACAAGAAGTGCAACACAAAAGTTAAGTGGGAGGTGCTGGAATATTGGCTTAAAGCCACCACCTCTCTCAGTACACGCTAGAGTCTAGCTGGGAGGAGTGCTGGCTACGAAAGCACTGAACATTCTGAGGACTGATGTTGGGGCGACCCCAGACATCAGGTAGTATTGGGGGGGGGCGAGGCAGGTGCAGCCAGACCGGCGACCAATCAGCGGAGCTGTAGCGATCAACGGGTAGTTTGGTGGTTGGAGTTCGAACAGGTGGCTGGCTGAATACGTTTTTGCTCACCCTGGCAAGCCTTGCTGGTGTTGTTGTCGTTGTTGGACATTTCTTCCATAGTCTTTTTATATAATTGTGAAGACGTAATTGTGGAGGGAAGAGCAGGCTCAATCTCTTGAAGGAGATTATCGTCACAATATATATATACATATATATATATATATACATATATATATATATACATATATATATATATACATATATATATATATACATATATATATATATACATATATATATATATACATATATATATATATACATATATATATATATACATATATATATATACATATATATATATACATATATATATATACATATATATATATATATACATATATATATATATATATACATATATATATATACATATATATATAGATATATATATATATATATATATATATATATATATATATATATATATATATATATATATATATATATATATATATATATTATATATATATATATATATTTATATATTTATATATATATATATATATTTATATATATATATATATATATATATATATATATATATATATATATATATATATATATATATATATATATATGTCGTACCTAATAGCCAGAACGCACTTCTCAGCCTACTATTCAAGGCCCGATTTGCCTAATAAGCCAAGTTTTCATGAATTAATGTTTTTTCGTCTACCTAACCTACCTAACCTAACCTAACCTAGCTTTTTTTGGCTACCTAACCTAACCTTACCTATAAATATAGGTTAGGTTAGGTTAGGTAGGGTTGGTTAGGTTCGGTCATATATCTACGTTAATTTTAACTCCAATAAAAAAAAATTGACCTCATACATAGAGAAAAGGGTAGCTTTATCATTTCATAAGAAAAAAATTATAGTAAATATATTAATTCAGGAAAACTTGGCTTATTAGGCAAATCGGGCCTTGAATAGTAGGCTGAGAAGTGAGTTCTGGCTACTAGGTACGACATATATATATATATATATATATATATATATATATATATATATATATATATATATATATATATATATGCATGCTCTACTAATAAGTCATTTTATAGGTACAGTATATAGTTTGGAGGACTTGTGTACAATTGTAAATCTTTTTAAATGAACACTGGGTAAACTATCTTTGCAGGTGTACAGTGGACGAAAAACCAACAACTCATTATCGTCGGTGGCATTTTCATTAAATCACACTGCAGTAGTACCTGAGCCAGATGTTACCAGTGTGAACTCTGTCACATCACCACCCACAAAAAAGAAAGTCAAGAGTGCTCATATGTAAGTTTGATATCCTTTAATCAAATTTTAATAATATTCAGTGAGTGACTTACTAGCAATAATTGTTGAAGTTGTTAATAAAATGGCACTCGATGCCAGGTGTTACTGAACATAGTAATGATATTAATACTGCTAGTTTTCCATTTTACTTACTGTATAAAGTAATAAGGAGAGGTTTAGGAAATTATAGTTGTCACCAAAGTTTTCTATATCCAAGATAATGTATTGCATTTCTTTGTAGGGTTTTACAAACTGAGGATGATTTGCGGACAGGGATGTACAAAGTTCTTGAACATCTACGGGACCATGAAGATGCTTGGCCATTTCATGATCCAGTTGAAGAGGAATATGCACCCAATTACTATGCTGTCATCCGGAGACCGATGCACATCACTAGGGTTAGCATCAGTTTACCAGAATGGTTTATTTAACAAAACATAACTTTTGAGTTATTTAATTTGAGTCATTTAATATTTACCTTTGAGTGAGTTAATATGCTTTATATGTATGTATTTGTAAGTGAGCTTACCTACCTGCCCCTTCATTTTGTTTTCCTTCACCTGAAAAAGACTGTCACTGTTCACCTTATGGAATGGAAAATTAGAAATGTACAATAGTACCAAAGGGAGGCAACAAACTAGGATGTGTTTACACCAGCCACGAGGGTTACCCCAGTGTAAGAGACGTCCCTCAATGATAATATACTGTGGATATATATATTGTAATATGGAAATGTGAATCTAGGAATTAATAATAGATAAGTTAATATCATTGCAAGCTGGAAATTAAGCAGAAAACTCCTTACGGTAATACAGACAGATAATAGATCATTGCTATAAATCAAGGAACTGGCAACTAGTCACATATACCCAGCTACCTGGGACACATAACGGTCAACTGTACATCCCACTGGGACCACCTTCCTGTACTTTAAGATAAGTACTTGCACATAAAGTTTGAGCATTTAAATATTAATATATACATAATATTATAAATACTGTATATACATATATTATAAATATATACATATAATATTATTAATATACTGTATACATATAATATTATAAATATATACATATAATATTATGAATGGTAAAATACTAAGGACAGCAATGGATACATTCAGTGATGCACAAATACGATACAGTACAATGAAGTGCAAACTAACATTATTAACAGTAGTAGGTCCAAGAGAAACAAGAAGTAAGAAGAGTTATTCAATCGATTCAATTTCAACAATAAGAGGATCGACTGGGAAAAAATAAATGTAGAACTCGTAAACATTCAATGGGAAATAGTCATAAGCGACAACACTCCAACACAGGACATAGCCCAGGTCGGACTACCATGCATATGACTAATTTCATCAAGTGTTTCTTTACCACCTCCTCAGTTATTACCGTGTCGATTATTGTACTTTCTATTCATCAAACATTGCCCTTACCAAGTCTCCAATCTGGTTTGAGTTTTAAGATCTGGAAACCTGGTTGAGTTCTTTGCAGACCCTTTTTACTGCTGTGTGAAGGCATTCCCATCTCTTCTTAACACTTTCGCGTTCTGGACGTGCACGCGCCAGACTATCTCAAGGTGGCCCAGATGTTTCCCATGAGAGTGCGGCAACACTGAAATGTATATACTCTTCTCACTTTTATCACCTCAATTTTCGTTGTATGTCGTTCATTTTAATATCAGTTTGTTCACAATAGAATTCCCTACAGGGGTACATGCATATAAGGTCCAAAAGCTTGGAGCGCCCCACCTGTAGCAAAGCCAAAAGTCAGCCAGGCGTTATCCATGAGCCAGTACCCATTGGCACACTCGCTCACAAATGTATTTACTCTTTTCAAGTTTCTTACCTCAATTTTTATTGTACATCGTTCATTTTGGTATCAAAATGTTCGCAATAGAATCCGCTACAGGAGTATGTGCATATTAGGTCCTAAAGGCCGACATGCCACCTGCACCAACCAAGGAATTGGCCGAACGTTACCCGTTAGTGCGCAAGAGCAATACAATGTGTATACTCTTTTTCACTTTTGTCACCTTAGTTCTTGTGCTACATCTTTCATTTTGGTATCAATTTGTTCGTAACAGAATTCCCTATGGGATATATGCATATAAGGTTCAAAAGCCCGGCGCGCCCCACCAGCAGCAAAGCCGAAAGTTGGCCAAGCGTTACCTGTGTGCCAGCACCCATTGACACACCTGCAACATCTGCTCACAAATGTATTTACTCTTTTCAAGTTTCTCAACTCAATTTTTACCTCAGTTTGCAATAGAATGGGAAGACATTAGCGCATATTTTAAAAAAAGTCCCATAAAGATCGGATAAAAATTTAAATTTTAACAAATATTTTAATTTTTGACATCACCTACGTCCCTATGGAACATCCGCAGAGTTATTTGTGGACATCATCTTCGTCCCTAAGGAACGAAAGTGTTAATCTGCTCACTTGGTTCTTTACTGCCATTTTCCTTGTGCTGCTGTGTAGTGTTCTTTAGCTTTTGCCAATGTCATTTTCCTGTACAATACAAATTAATTGGAATACATACTGTACCTTTACTAAGATCTATAATAAATTATATATCGTTAAAGAAAATATATTAGGTTACATAATATATTGTACCTGTACATTACAGAGAAATTAGATAGAATATGTACCTGTAATAAGATCTATACTATACATCTTTACTGAAAATTCAATTGAAATATATATCTTTACTGAAAATTCTATTGAATATATATCTTCACTGAAAATTCTATTAAAATGTATATCTTAACTAAGAATGCTATTAAAATGTATACTTTTCTGTAATTCTATTTAAATATGTTCTTTAACAGAGAATTCTGTTAATAAAAGGTTTATCTTTTCTGAAAATTCACCAAAATTTCAGATGGAGGAGCGCCTTGATGCTGGATATTATTCTAATCTTAAAATGTTTGAGGGAGACTTTAAACTGATGATGGATAATTGCAAACTTTACAATGGTCCAGAAAGTGGTAAGTTTACTCTTGCCTTTATTAATATTTTTTGTGCAAGCATTATAGTCTTTAGAATGTGCAATAATATGTTAAACAGTCGACTTGATAATGGTCCAGGACGGACTGAAACGTCGCCGTCTCTTCATCTTCTGGTGTGTGGTTTGGTCAACATGTTACTAAAAGCTTTAATTTTTAACATGGATAAAAAGAGTGTGTTGTTGCAGTCTTATGAATTCCATTGGGTTGGTCCTTGCGTTAGCATCATTCCAGTAAGATAGGCGGTTAAGTATAACCAAAGAAGTTTTCAGATTAATAATTATGTAAGGATTAGGTCATAAGAATGCTACTTGAATTAAAGTGATAATGTGGTGATTTATTTTTAACCCTTGAAATGGACATATAATAAATCAAGTAATGTTTATGTTAAAAAAAAATTGTTTTTTGTCTTCATATATTGTTCCCTGAGCATAGGAAAATGTCCAAAAAATAGTAAGCTACTTTCCAAGTTGACAGATGTTTACTGGAGACATGAAATACCAATTGAGAACTCTGTATATATAGTGTGTATATATAGTGTAGATCTAAATGTTGCAATGTACATAAAACATATTTTGATTATATGCACAATATGGGTGGATTTTCTTAAGATGATATGCACACTATAGGTGGATTTTCTTACGATATGCACACTATAGGTGGAGTTTCTTAAGATATGTGCACTATAGGTGGGTTTTCTTAAGATGATATAAACATCTCAAGGGTTAAATAGTAGCACAGTATTTTAGTGGGTTATATATGGCATCCAGCTGTTATGAATACCCATATATGACAATTCTTCTTTCTTATTATAGAGCTTAACCTCTAGTTACAGAGCTTTTCTGATTCCTGTCCTGTATTTTTATTCTCATTGACAAAAAGTACAAGACTGCAGTTAGGATAAATCAACATTTCCACACTGGCACAACAGAGATCTTTTCAAATAGTCACGTTGGAAGCAAAGGAGACAATGGAGAATGTGGGGGGTTCAGTGTTCAGCTGTAAGAAGTAATGATGTACATAGCACTATTACAGAATAACATTTTTAATCAGAAATCTGTGTTTTACATTTAACACTAAAAGCACAAGTATAGTAAAAATATTACAAAAAAGTAAGATTGTCTAGATATTATACTGAGCCTGTCTGGATTATTTTCAGAAATATGGGCTCTCTACCATGTTTGTGTGAACCTTTCAGTTAGTAAAATTCTTCTGAAATTTGGGAATTTCTAAGATAGGTATCATACTTATGAGTGAATCTTCTTGAGCACATTCTATGCTGAAGTGTTCATTCTCCAGTGCCTCCTTGGCACCAGTATAACCTAACAAAGACTTATGAGAAATGTCCCTGCTGTGCCAGTGTACAATGTTGATTGCCTATGTTCGGTGCCTTCGGTGGTCATTACTTAGTGTTTATGAAAACTGCAGGACCTTGCTTGAAGACCTTTATCATATACAGTATATTCAAAGCTTAATATCGGTGTATTAATTAATATTAATTATTGTATATTCATTTGTTTTGCAGAATACACCCACATGGCATACACGCTTGAGAAAGTGTTTGCTAAGCTCAAGGCTAAATACCTTGAAGCAGACCTTTCCTCTGATGAAGAAATGTATATCGACATGAGCTACCAGCAAGCAGCAAAGAGAAAGAATAAGAGAAGAAGCAACAGCGATGAGAAGGAAAACACAAGAATAGACGGTGGAAAAGGCACACCAAAGAAACGAGGACGCAAAAAAAAGAAAGTTGGAAGAAAACCAAAGGAAAAACATAATAATGATTCACATGTTTCACCAGAGAAGGAAAAAGAATGGAAAAAAAGTAAATTTTCCAGGGAAAAAGACAAAGAAAAAGACAAAACTAAGAATAAAGACAAACCAAAGATAGATGAATATGAATTTCGTGATGATGATGATGAGGATGATGACGACGATGATGAAGATGAGTTTGAGGAACCGCCCCTTCTAGTTAGGGAAGATCCTTATCCTGAGGAGGATGACGAGATGGAGGAAGATGAAGAAATGGCAGAACCTCTTTCCATTACTGAAGAGTCTCACAAGGAAGACACAATAGCTGTAAAAAATAAAGTGGGTAGACCCAGAAAGGAAGATGTGAGTAAAAAATTAATTAATGAAGTTATGACTGGCGAGGGCGAGGATGAGGAGGAGGAAGAAGAGGAGGACGATGACGACATGGAGCCCGATGTCTGCTTATATTACAATAATAACGACTATAGAAGTGATGAAGAAGAAAATGAGGATGAGAAGAGCAGTGCTGATTACATCAGTGAAAGACATAACGAATTATTTGGCGAAATAGATGATATTGAAGATGAGGATGAAGGTCAAGAAGTGGATGAAGAGGAAGAGGAGGAGGAGGAGGAGGACGAGGAAGAAGACGAGTCTGTTGTGAAAGTCAGTGAAAAAAATAAACATAATCATTCTGGGAAACAGAGTAAAAAGAAAAGTGGTTCATTGAAAGACAAAGAAAAAAAGAAGCACAAACACGGGGAGAAGCATGATAAACACCATCACCACCACCATCACCATCACCATCACCATCATAAAAGTAAATCAAAAGAGGGGAAGCACCATAAGAAGAAAAATAAACATGCTTCTGAAAAGGATGCTAAGAAGATATTGAAGGTGGAAGATGTTTATGACTATTCAGATGATGAAGATAAAGGGGAGAATGTAGAGGGTAGAGAGGGTAATAAAGTTGCAGTCAAAACCAAAGATGAGACTGGGAAGAAAAAGAAAAAAATCAAACATCGAGGAAAGCATGAGAAGCATGGAAAACATCATGATAAACTAGAAAAGCATGAAAAGCACAAAGAAGGGAAAGCTAAGGAAAGTAAGAAAGAAAGTAAAAAGAAAAACGGCAAGAAAAAGAAAATTCCAGCCAAAAATATGGCGGCAATTGATGCTTTGTCTGTGGCAACTGAACAGACACTTAAGGTAATGTTATATCTTGGTGCTGTTGCTCTTTCTGTTTTGAATGTTAATGATTCTTGTAATAAAGCTAGCCAAATCTTGGTACTCTGTTTATGTCAAATAATAACCATTCAGAATTTTGATTTGTGATAATTTCTTGTGCTCCCCCCATGTGCTCCTATTTACCATAAATTGTTCATGTACATGATCATAATTTTTATTCTTTTGAACTTAGTGTAAAAAAAAAACTTATGAGCTGTAGTTTATATATATAGCATTGTTGTTTCATTTAGTCATATTATGAAAGTTTAATATATTAGAACAATTATTTTGAATGTGAAAATCAGTAGTGGTTATGAAGAGGATTCGAAGCAACTCACTTGGAAAAGTGAGAACCATCTATAAGAGGAGGAGGAAGAGAAAGAAGAAATCCCAGCAGGAGAGGAATTCACAGAGATGATAGGTGAAGAGTACCAAGTGAGCGTGTTCGAGTCCTTCTCACGGCTCCTACTGATTATCTCATTGATACGTCTTGTTAATGTGATTTTATTGTGTATTATTTTGAATGTAAAACTTGTTTTAATTGTAATTACTTCTTTGTTTCATCAGGACATAACAACAATGCTGGATGATTCCAATGTCCCACGCATTAGTGAATATTCTTCTGCCAGCAACTCTCCATCACATAAGGTCACAGCTGAGGAGTTTGAAGCCATTGCATATAAAATTGAAGCGGAATACAGAAGAAAATTAATGATGGATGAACCCAAAGATAAAGATAAGAAGGCTCACAAGAAGAAGAAAAGGAAAAATGGAAATGGAGGAGATGGAGAAGAAGAACCAAAGAAGAAAAAATTGAAAAAAGAGAAAAAACCAGAAAATGATAAGGAAAGTTTAGACAATACTAAAGAACTATTTAAAGATATTAAGGATGGAAGAATAAAGCCAGGGGCTATTATCAAATCAAAAGATATTGCCAAGAAGGAGGGTGTTGTAAAAAAAGAAACCAAAAGCTCAACAGAGGGTAAGCCAAAAGCAAAGACCAACCCTTTCGGCAAGATAAATAAGCAAGAGCATTCAAAGTTGACCACACTCATAGCAAAAGCCAAAGAGTCACGAATTGGGTTAGTACCGAATAGCGAAGTAGGGGATAGTCCCAAACTTAGTCTAGGTAGTATTATCCTCTCAGGAGACATCGGCACAGGTATTAAATCATCACGTGAAGCTAACAGCACAGATGAAGAAGAAAAATGGGAACCAAAAGAGAAATGGGATAGCCCATGGGAAAATAGGTGGGAAAAAGTTCCAGAAAAGGAGGAAGCTCCATCTATAAGAGAAGAGGAAGAGAAAGAAGAAATCCCAGAGGTAGAAGAATTCACAGAGAGAATAAGTGAAGAGCCGCCACCAACACCAAGGGCTCCAGAAATAAAGCAAGAGCGAGCAACTCCTAATTTGAGTGCCTGGTTTAAGGCCTTTGGTACTCCCAAGCTCTCCTCAGCAGGTCCTAAGAAGATGCCGGATGAGCAGATGGACAGTCCGAAGGAAGTAGATGATAATGAAATAATTAATGTTGATGATGAAGGTGAAGTAGAAGAAGCTGAGCCAAACATACTGAATGAACCTCCTCCATCACTACTGCCACCACCAAGTCCAGAACCTCCAGTTTCTCCAGAGCCACCAATCTCTCCAGAGAAACCACCCGAGACTCCGTGGTATGAGAAATTAGATGAAAAATTAGAAGATGAACCAATCTGGAAGAAAATGAAGGTATGATCTTTTTTATTTACATAAATAATTTATACTGATGAACACACATCATATGATAGAATATAGGGAAGACAGGACATCATGAGCGTAGCTCTCATCCTACAACTACACTTGGTTAATTACATTCAGTATATAATTATACACATATACACGTTCTATTTATCACACTTTATTCCAGATGAGAAGAAGTAGAACAATGGGTCACATATGAAAAATGGAAATATAGATGAATCAGAGAGATTTAATGTGGGTGATGAGCTAACTGGGAGTTAAGGTGGTGGAAACCACAGAGATTCAAAATTTTAAGACCAAGTACGATAGTGTGCTAGAATGTAGATAAATAAATGTATTAGGTTATTAATAGCGTTGAAGGGATATACAATATAAATAAGCACATACATACACACACACACACACAGGAACATGCATATATATATGTCTGTAATTTTACTCTTAAACCATTGCCACACACTGTATGCAAGTATATTTTTAAATAAAAGTTCATCCAGTGTATGTATGTGTGTGTGTATGTATGTTAGTATATTTTGGTAGCAGTCTTTCCTGTAGACATATATTATTAAATATGACCGAAAAAGTAAGATTAATAATTCTAACACGAATTTTCTTGATCTTTCGTACGTTTCTTTTCACTGATGGTGGTAATTCAAAAATCAATTCTCGAAAACATGCATATATATATGTCTGTAATTTTCTTAATAAAATAAAAATGAATTTTGGAGAATTGATTTTTGAATTACCACCAACAGTGAAAAGAAACGTACGAAAGATCGAGAAAATTCGTGTTAGAATTATTAATCTTACTTTTTCGGTCATATTTAATAATGTATATATATGTATGTATGTGTATAATTTTGACTATTTTGAGTCTTAAAAATATAATTATTGTATTATGAAAAATAAAAGAAAATTCAAAAGGCATTGATGGAGCACACTTTTTCAAGCTAGTAGTTTGTGTTCCTTCCTGAACTAGCTACTTTGACCCGACCTTAGGCATACACAGCATTACTGTACACGATAAATCTCTCAATGTGATTATGTAACATTCATCGGGTTCTTTGGATTTTAAAAAACATTTATCTCTTAGTGCATCAAGTATTTTTAAAGCTCTTCAAAATGATCTTATCTTAATCAATTCTTCTTAATTAAAGTGACTTTCTTATAATGATTGACATACCATTCCCATGCTTTTTAATACAATACATACAACAGTATTTCACTTTCCAATTTTTCACTAGATGGAAGACCAAGAATATGCGATTCGGGACTGCAGTATGGTAAGATTTCAGCAATAATAAACATTATTTTCTCTACAATTAATATTTAATATTTCTCTATAATTTGTTTACCTTAATGAATTATAAGAGTATATCAAAAGAATAAATGTTTTTTGACAAAAATGGTCAATAGACAATGAATAATGAATATAGTATGAAGCACCAATTGTGTTCTGTTCCTTGCATTCTTCAAGGCAAAGAGGTGACCATACATCGCAGATAATTGCCACGGATAGTAACACTTGTTTATTCTTATGCAAGTATTGTCTGAGTTGGCACTGTACCTTGTTTTGTTTAGTGTGGTTGTTGAACACGGATTAAAATGTTCGTTCTGTAAATAAATTGAGAGATAAGGATGAATAGCAGGTCTATGTAGAGGACAGTTGTGATCCATAGCATGCACAGGGCTAGTTACATACCATCCTAGGTTCCTGCTAAATTCACTACCTTATGTCCAAATGATTACTATCTGAGCTCAAGCATAGTTTTAGATGTCAAATTATTTAGTGCTTTTATCCTATTCTGTTACTGTACCTGTGTCCTTCACTTCTACCGTGTTATTATTATCATTATTATTATTATTATAATTATTATAATTATTATTACTGTATTTTTATGTTTTGTTTTTGCTTGTGGGGCTAAGTGCTTTATTCAGTATTTATTTCACTGATAGTCTGACACATACTTACTCAATATAATCTTGCACATGCTGCTAGCTTTATTAATAATTTAATTTTTATTTTTAAGAACATAGTTATTTATTTTTCTAATGCAGCCAAAGTTCTCTTATCTAGTGGGAGAAATGCATTTTCTCACATTTTAGATTTGTATAATTCATGGTTTATGTCAAATTCTTCAGAATTTGTTTGACTGTACTGTGAGTTGTGTCATTACCGTGTGTGGTAGTGCTCATTGGCCTATCTTAATGAAAACTTTTTTGCCTTATAAGCTCAGTTAAATAGTTTGCTAAGATGACCCAAGTCACACATAAAATGTAATGATAATGACAGCGTTGCAGTCCATCCTGGATCCTTACCAGGACGGACTGAAATGTTGTCATTTTCGTGTCGTATGTGTGAGTTGGGTTACTCACCCACGTTATTGGGACTTATTCTCTTCAGTTTGATAAGATATCAAGAGATATATTAGATTATGAAAAAGAAAGATTAATAGTACTTATAATAATGTACCACTGAATAGATTTGAAATTTGATCTCAGCCTGGTCATAGATATCATGCATTTCAATTTGTATTGTCATGAAGTTTGCCACTTTAGAAGTGTGAAATGAATGAAATATGCATACTCTATCAAAATACAGTTTGTAATAATATTGTATAAGATCATTATTAATTTATTTGACACAAAAAGAGCTTTAACTCTTTGTGCAGCCAATTCCAAGCAAGGTGTTACAAATCTTGCACCCAGTTTAGTGTTAATAAAATCAGACATTTAAGTAGAATATTAAAAAATTATTATTTTTTAATTGGTTTATTAAAAAACCAGCGTTGAATGTAATGAAACGCCATTTTCTGGGTGAACCCCAGATGCTCCCTGAAGCTATCGGACTGATATATGCTATATTAGTCTAGGGCATCAGTTAAAGGAGTTCAACCTACCAAGGACCACGAGCCAGAACCTGGCCTCCTCAGAGAGGCATAGGGAGCAGTGGCCCATGGAAAACCCTGTGTGTTTTGGAGCATTCCATGTCTGCCATTGACCAGGGTTAGGCACCCAGTAAGATAGGCACAACAAAACAGACCCCACTTAGTAAGAAATTGCAAATGAAGACCAGACAGAGAGGTAGAACTTCCTAAAACCTAAAGAAACAAGCAAACATCATACAGCACTGCTGTGCCGGCTACTCGCACTTCGGTTCGGAGGCTAAGCATCAAAATACAAAAACTGCCAAACGGAGGGAGGGAGGGAGGGTGCCATAGAGCCTCAGGGGCTCACCCAGAAAATGGCATTTCATTACAGTACATTCAATGCTTGTTTTCTGTGGGAAGCCCCTCCGGCTTCCTGGAGGTATCTAACCAAAGACAAGTAAAAGAGAGACTTACCCGGGAGGTGGCTGCCACGCTTATCAATTCGAAGGCAAGACAACTGGCTGCAGCCTGCGACCCAAAGCGCATCCCCGGCCACAGAAGCCGTAGCGTGCAGATAACAGCATAGGGCCGCAACCGTACACAACACATAATGCACCCCCGGCCTGACTAACCAAGCATCAGTGACCCAAAGGCCCCTCCGGAAGCCCGCCATCTCATTTTTCACCAGAAAAGAAAGAGACGGTTGCAACCAACCAAACAAACCAACTACCAGGACTGAAAGAGCAAAAACCCCTGTGCTGGAGGAGAGCATGAAGCTCACCAACCCGACCTCCGGAGGCCAATGCCAACAGAAACAGAACCTTGCAAAAACAATCTTAAACTGAAGGAGCCATCACAAACTGAGGAGAGGAGAGAAAAGAGTGCACCTAGTTTAAGGACCAGGATGGCTCAGGCAGCGCATGAGCAGGCCGGAGGTGAAACAAAGCCTGAGAAAACTTACGGAACTGGGCAGAAGTGACATCCATCTAGAATGCAAGCTGGAGTGGCTATGCCAGCACTGCACGATAAAAGGCAACAGTATTGGATATCAAATGACAGTCCTGAAAAGCAAAGAAAGAAAGGACAAAACAAAACTCGATCAGAAACTGAAGACAATCTATGAAGAGAGAGAAAAAATGGCGAAAAGAACACCAGGAGACTTCATACTGTTGCCGAGACGAAGCTCGTAGGTGGGACATCATCAAACAAGCTACCTGATCACCAGACAAATGGTGATAGAGATGTCTCAAAAAGACCAGATGTGACGAGCGGAGGAGTAGAACGAACCAGCCATGTACTGGACCGGTCCAATCTGCTGAAAGAGGCAGAGCCTCAGAAAATGCCCCAAATTTGGACACTGAGCAGGATAAAGAAAGCATAAAACAGCTTCTGAAACAATGTTGGAACATCAGTGTTGAAAGCCAAAAAAAGTCGCTCTGCTAAGGATGACCTCATCAAACCATAATTAACACTAACGTTTATTTAAATTAATGACAAGGAACCTGGGGAAACAGTACTTAACTTGATGTGCTTGTATTGTTGAGTAATCCTGTGGTATTCCTGTATCCTCTGAGCCAACCCACCAACTCAATTGTCAGCCAGCCAACTAACAAGCAGGCCAACCTGTTAACTAAGTTATTATTAAGCCAACCAGCTAACCAACTAACAAGCAGGCCAACCTGTTAACTAAGTTATTATTAAGCCAACCAGCCAATCAGCTAACCAACTAACCAGCCAATCAACTAACCAGCCAATCAACTAACCAGCCAATCAACTAACTAGCCAACCAGCTAATCAGCTAACCAGCCAACTAATTGACTAGCTAACCATGTAACTCACTCACTCACTCACTACAAAAATCTACAAAAGCTACAATCTACAAAAGTGGCAGCAAGGAAGACCCCCTCAATTATAGACCTGTATCATTGACTAGTGTAATAGTGAAAGTATTGGAAAAACTAATCAAAACTAAATGGGTAGAACACCTGGTTTTTTAATTATATAATATCAGACAGACAGTATGGTTTTCAATCTGGAAGATCCTGTGTATCGAATTTACTCAGTTTCTATGATCGAGCCACAGAGATTTTCCAGGAAAGAGATGGTTGAGTTGACTGCATCTATCTGGACCTAAAAAAGGCTTTCAACAGAGTTCTACATAAGAGGTTGTTCTGGAAACTGGAAAAGATTGGATGGGTGACAGGTAAGCTTCTAACATGGATGAAAAATTTCCTGACTGATAGAAAAATGAGGGCAGTAATCAGAGGCAATGTATCGGACTGGAGAAATGTCTCAAGTGGAGTACCACAGGGTTCAGTTTTTGCACCAGTGATGTTTATTGTCTACATAAATGATCTACCAGTTGGTATACAAAATTATATGAACATATTTGCTGATGATGCTAAGATAATAGGAAGAATAAGAAACTTAGATGATTGTCATGCCCTTCAAGATGACCTGGACAAAATAAGTACTGTATATGGAGCAAATGGAATTTAATGATAATAAATACCATGTTATGGAATGTGGAATAGGAGACCATAGACCCCACGCAACCTATATATTATGTGAGAAATCTTTAAAGCATTCTGATAAAGAGATCTAGGGGTGGTTCTAGATAGAAAACTATCACCTGAGGACCAGATAAAGAACGTTGTGCGAGGAGCCTATGCCACGCTTTCTAACTTCAGAATTGCTTTTAAATACATGGATGGCAATATACTAAAGAAATTGTTCACGACTTTTGTTAGGCCAAAGCTAGTATATGCAGCAGTTGTTTGGTGCCCATATCTTAAGCAGCACATCAACAAACTGGAAAAGGTGCAAAGATATGCTACTAAGTGGCTCACAGAACTGAAGGGCAAGAGCTGTGAGGAGAGGTTAGAGGCATTAAATATGCCAAAACTAGAAGACAGAAGAAAAAGAGGTGATATGATCACTACGTACAAAATAGTAACAGGAATTGATAAAATTGATAGGGAAGATTTCCTGAGACCCGGAGCTTCAAGAACAAGAGGTCATAGATTTAAACTAACGAAACAAAGCTGCCAAAGAAATATAAGAAAATTCACTTTCGCAAACAGAGTGGTAGACGGTTGGAACAAGTTAGGTGAGAAGGTGGTGGAGGCCAAGACCATCAGTAGTTTCAAAGCGTTATATGACAAAGAGTGCTGGGAAGACGGGACACCACGAGCGTAGTTCTCATCCTGTAACTACACTTAGGTAATTACACACACACACACACACACTTATGTCAGTCATAAATCACACACTAATATGGCTTATGTCACTTATGTATACCACTTATGTCAGACCAATCCTGAAATATGCAGCTCCAGCCTGGAGTCCATACCTAGTTAAACACAGGACAAAGTTAGAGAAGAATCGGCAGTATGCCACCAGGCTCGTCTCGGAACCGAGAGGAATGAGCTACGAGGAAAGGCTAAAGGAGCTCAACCTCACGTCCCTTGAAAACAGAAGAGTAAGGGGAGACATGATAACCACCTACAAAATTCTCAGGGGAATTGACAGGGTGGACAAAGACAAACTCTTCAGCATGGGTGGAACACGAACAAGGGGACACAGGTGGAAACTTAGTACCCAGATGAGCCACAGAGACGTTAGAAAGAATTTTTTCAGTGTCAGGGTAATTAACAAATGGAATGCATGCATTAAGTAGTGTTGTGGTGGAGGCAGACTCCATACACAGTTTCAAATGTAGATATGATAGAGCCCAATAGGCTCAGGAATCTGTACACCAGTTGATTGACAGTTGAGAGACAGGACCAAAGAGCCAGAGCTCAACTCCCGCAAACACAACTAGGTGAGTACAACTAGGTGAGTACACTGAACAAACCTTTATGACATTTTTTTCTTTTTTCAAATTTGCTCAATTTTTTTAATTTTTCTTTTTTATAGAAAAATGTTCATTCAGTGTATGTCAGGTAGGCTGCTCCATTTTGTATAAAAAAAATAAAAAAATAAAATAAAAAAATTGAACAAATTTGAAAAAAGGAAAAATGTTATAAAGGTTCATTCAGTGTTTGTCAGGTTTGTCTCCATTAATGAAATTTTTTTTTATTATTCATATTTGTTCAGTTTGGTTTGTATTTTTCATTTTTTTTTATTAATAATGGAGCAGCCTACCTGACACACTGAATGAACCTTTCTGACATTTTTCTTTTTTTCAAATTTGTTCAGTTTTTTATTTTTTATTTTTTTTTGTTATACAAAATGGAGCTGCCTACCTGACAATCACTGAACAAACCTTTATGACATTTTTTTTTTCATATTTCAATTTTTTTTAATTTTTAATATTTTTTTAGAAAATGTAGCAGCCTACCTGACATTCACTGAACGAACCTTTTTAACATTTGTTCTTTTTTCAATTTTTTTTCTAATTTTGTCTAAAAAACAAAAGTCAATGCTTTGCAACATTACAGCAGTCATCCCCTTTACATCCCAGCATCATTAGCATCTTAAAAAAAAAAAAAAGTTATTTGCATCGTCGGAGGTGTTCGAGAATTTGCGAGAACCAGTGGGAACGCTAGGAAGCACCAATTGCTTTTCTTGTTAATCAAGCGAAAGCTCGTCAGTCGAGGCAAATTTTCGCCGAGTGGCGCGCTCGTTATTCGAAATGCTCGTCGATTGAGGCGCTCGTCACTCGAGGTTCTATTGTACAGTACTGCAGAACTACAATGTGCAATACTACACTGTACAGTAGTACATTGTGCAGTACTACACCGTACACTTTTCACAGTACTATTTTGTACAGTATTATAGCTATATAGTGCTGCCACTGCATTAACATGACCAGCCTGTTCTAGAAAGGTAAGTAAATTATTCAGTTTTGTATGCTTATACATTCTAATTAAAATGTATATGCCACCAGAATCATTTATATATTATTTGTCAAAATATGCAGAAATATGTACATATTGTATCTCTTGCTATTACTCTACTACAAAATATAGTGATAATGGCCAAATAAGGGTAATTTCAATCTCTATAATCCAGATCAGGCTTGGAACAATATGGTCTACATTTTACTTACACTATGTAAGTAAATGGAATATATCTTCACTGGCAAAGAAAATATTTGAAAGGCCAGCAGTCAATGTAATTAAATTTATATTTGTGGCAAGTCCCTCGGTATCTCCCAGAGCAACATACATTGTGAGTGTTTTTATTATTACTTACTTACGTTTTGTATCAGTGACTTTTTATATTATTTACTTACATTTATTTATGCATAAATAAATAAATAAATAAATGTAAGTAAATAATATAAAAAGTCACTGATACAAAACGTAAGTAAGTAATAATAAAAACACTCACAATGTATGTTGCTCTGGGAGATACCGAGGGACTTGCCAGAAATATAAATTTAATTACATTGACTGCTGGCCTTTCAAATATTTTCTTTGCCAGTGAAGATATATTCCATTCAGTATTTTACTATTCAAAAATGTAAGAAAAAAAAAAAAAAAATCCAAAGTCAACATGATTATGAATCTGTAGTTTACTGCAATGTAAGTCGTTGAGCATTTTTAATGATTTTGAAGGTAAAGGAAATGCCCAATATGTGCGTAAGTGTATTAAAACCAAATTTTCATATGCAACCTACATCCTTTTTCAAGGTGCTGTAAACAGTGTTCAGAATGTTGTTTACAGCACCTTGAGAAATTATGTAGGTTGCATCCGAAAATTTGGTTTTAATACACTTACACATACAGTATATCCGGTCTTTTCTCTTCATTCAAGCATTACGGCATTGTAGTAAGTTTCTCTAATGTTTTTTGTGGGTTCTAAACCTCAGGCTGGCCTGCAGTTTCTAATGCTAATACAATACATACTACATTGTTCAAGTTGGAAATGACTTTCCTAGAAAAAACACCATTATTAGATGAAATACTGTACCTGGATCATTTGCGCTATTTCTTATGGACTACATTAGCCTTCCTAGATATTTGCTAATTACATGAATTATTACAAAATCTAGTGAAAACCAATCAAATGTAACCAAGTTGCATTATTTTTTACTTTGGACAATTCAGGGTAAAGCCACATTATGATTTTTAATTTCATTCCTAATTTCAGAATCCAGAAGTTTAAAAACCCAAGATCTGTATACAGAAGTAGTGTAAAATCTAGGCGAGTAATTCTTAAACTATAACTCTGGAATAATGTAATACTGTAGCTCTCACCTTTTTAAAGGAACTTGAAATTACACTTCATATTTGTTATTTTGTGGTCTGTATTTGCAGTCTTTCTATAGAGTAAGGATTGGCATTATCTGATGACCAAAATATGATTAATGAATGACCCTTCTAGAAAACAAGGTAATCTCAGTCTCAAAATGAAAAGCTGGACGAAGGCTACAGGGAAGATAAATAATATTTGTTTTATATACAGTATCTGTATCACAATATACTGTAGAGTAAAATATAACATGTTTCCAAATACACATAAGGTATACTGTATACTGTAATAAATAAATTTTATTCATAAATGTTTTTAAATGTACTGTATATTTGTTTTAGCAGTAACTTAAAGTAATTATAATAGTTTACCTAAAACTAATTTTGTCAGAACTTTACCAGTTATATAATACTGTAGTTACCAAACAAAATATGATTACAGTTCTCATATAAAGTTTACAGGTTGAGTAGTTGTTGAGTTCATAATTACTAGCATGAGTACAGTAGAATATTGCTATTCACAGGGGGATATATTCATGAAACACCCAAAAAGGGTGAAATTCAGAGTGCTAAAGCCAAGGGATTATTGAAAATGGGGAATAAGTTTGCTGACAAAAATAACCATGCATTGGCACCCCAAATTTGGAACTTCTGTACTGTATATTGGTTCAGAGCCGGTATGGACTCCCAAATAGTCTGGCTTTCTGAAGATCGTATTTGGTAATTTTTGGACATTTCATTGCCAAATTGTTTGGAGTTTTCTTATAGCAACTGATACAATACACCTTTCTACATATTTAGACATGCAAATAATATATAAGCAATGTTTTGGTTTTAATGTCAAACTGTTTTAATTTACATTAACATTTATTTGTTAATTGAATATTTTGTAGCACAGGCTGGTCTTGGTTCAACCTCTCTTGAATAGTACATCGTATTTTGACATGTAAATCCTCAACAGCCAAAATGTGATGTACTAGAAATCATAGCGGCTCGCAAAATTTGTGAAGCTGTCCCTTTTATCATAAGGTTGGGGAAATTTAGTACATCATTTTTGTGACGTGACAGCACGTGAGGATGGGCTGCTTAGTTATCCAATGGTAGCAAAATGCAGTTACAGTAATTTGTATGATGGCCTTAAAGTTTTTCAACAGATATTTCACCACCACTGCTCACTATAACTGATAAACTCCATGATTTGTCTTCTTTAATGTCAAACAGTACTAGTATCTATGGCAAATTCTTCTACCAGCCACTTCACTAATGTTTGCTTCAATCACAGAATAATTGGAAATAATTATTTAAAATTAAAATTTTGATAGGCAATTTGATAGTAAAATTGGTCTGTTATTTAGATGTACAGTACAGTACATGTCTTTCTTATATTGAAGTCTGGATTTTTTTGGGTTCCACTATGTTTTGAAAAGAATAAATAATGTTAAAATGGAAGAAACAAGTGATGATTTTGTGTAGATGTTTGTAATTACTGTACCTAAGTAATTTTGTATTTTGTAAGTTTCTTGCCCGAAACACTGTGCGTATTAGTGGCTTTAAGCATAGTATTTACTAGCTCTATCTAGAAATCCAACATTTTGTTTGTAACTCATTGTGAATGTATGTACTTTTACCTGAATATACATTTATTATTATTATTATTATAAGTGGTAATTACAAACTCCTATACAAAATGATCACATTTTGTACATTTTAACATTATTGTACTTACCTAAGTGTAAATACAGGATGAGAGTTATGCACATGGTGTCCTGCCTTCCAGTATATAATGCTTTGAAACTACTCTATGTCTCTGTCATATGATGCTTTGAAACTACTTACGGGTTGGGCATTCACTGCTTCCTCGCTTAACTTTCCCAATCGTCCATCACTCTGTTTGGAAAGGAGAAGTTTCTAATATTTTTTTCTGGGGGGAGCCCCATCGGCTCCCCAGAGCTATCCAGACTGAATGGATATGTATAACTTTCTGGCATCAGTCAGTGTGCACGGAGTTCTTGCCTACTGGGGACCATGGGCCAGAACTTGGCCCCCTCAAGAGAGGCACGAGGAGCAATGGCCTATAGAAACCCCCATGTGGTTGGGAGCAATCTATGTCTGCCATCGACTGGATCTGGCACCCAGAAAGGTAGGCGCCCCAAAACAAACTCCTATTCTGGTGAAACTATTTCTACCAAAAGCCAAATAAGTGAACAGAACTCCCCAAACGAAAATTAGCAAATGAGCATGACGTCATCATGTTGTCGCGGTGCTGTCTGTGCAATCCCCCCTCCTCCCCGGGAGGGGGAAGGGGGAGCCCCAGACCATCACACTGGCGATCCACCCTGCAGTTCTCAGGCTGATGTGCTACTGGCGTGGTCTTGTGCCTCTGGCTCCAGCGATTTGTATCAGATTCTGTGCCTTGTGGCGTGGACTGTCTCTACTGGGGGTGTGTGAGCCAGGAGTAATATTCTTCGGTACTCGGGCTGCATGCGCCTAGGGCCACCTTTCCTAGATGCCCTGTAAGTACTACCCTTGGGGCATGGGGGCCACCTTCCACAAGTCACCTCGGGATCTACTCTTGCTGTGTCTTTTACTGCTCGGTACTTGGCTGCCCTTTGAGTCAACTGGGGTATTTGTTGCCCATGTTTGCTTCTGGTTAGGGGGTAGTATTCGTCACTTGTAGGGGCGTGGGGTACCGCACAACTAGTTTTTACTTCTGGCTCTGGCAGCTGGCAGCTGGCTCTGTTCCACCTGGGTACGTTGTCCTCTTGCGGGGGTTTTGCTTTTGCTTTTGTTTTCTGCCTGGTGAGGAGGGTCTGTCTTGGTGGTTGCCCCTTCTGTGTTAGAACTGCAGCTTCAGACTTGAAGCTGCAGTTTTCAAGAATTCCTCTGTCAATTTTATTTCTTCTTGTTACTATTTTGCATATAGTGATCATATCTCTCTTCTGTCTTCCAGCATGGGCAAATTCAACACCTCTAGCCTTTTCTCATAGATCTTGCTTTTCAGTTCTAAAAACCATTTATTAACATGAAAAGCTGCTAAACTTCCAAAGCTACTAACCAACTTCTACATTTAGTAGTTGAAAAGTATAGCATATGCTCTTTGCACAGTGTTCTTTATGTAGTCCTCTCTTGATAGTTTACTATTCAGAACAACCCCTAGATCTTTTTCTTTGTCAGAGTTCTTTAATTTCTTTCCACATAATTTATTGAGTTATGTGTGGCCTATTTTCTATTCCACATTCCATAACATGGCATTTATTCACATTGAATTCTATTTGCCAAGAGATGCTCCATACACTTATTTTGTCCAGTTCATCTTGAATGGCATGACAATTGTATGTGTCTTATCTTCCTTAGTAGCTTAGCATCATAAACAAACACATTCATATAATCTGTGTTAGAGTGCATATTTAATTACCAAACTGTATAGTACAGTACAGGGATCATAAGTATGTTTGCTGATATTGTTAAGATAATAGGGAAGATAAGAAACTTAGATGATTGCTATGCCCTTCAAAAAGACCTGGACAAAATAAGTGTATGGAGTACCACTTGGCAAATGGAATTTTATGTGAATAAAGCCATGTTTTGGAATGTGGAATAAGAGAACATAGACCCCCACACAGCCTATAAATTATGTGTAGGACCCTATAAATAACCTATAAAGAATTCTGATAAAGAAAGAGATCTAGGGGGTGGCTCTAGACAGAAAACTATCACCTGAGGACTACATAAAGAACATCGTGCAAAGAGCCTATGCTACACTTTCTAACTTCAGAATTGTTTTTAAATACATGGATGGTGAAATACTAAAGAAATTGTTCACGCCTTTTGTTAGACCAAAGCTGGAATATCTAGCAGTTGTATGGTGACCATATTAGTACGAGGTCCGTACCTCATTGCTTGCAATATTCAGGTTTGCCATTTTAATTCAAGCCTATGTCTTTTGGCTTTTGGTTGAGTGGTTGTGATGGAACCTGAAATCCGCCTGCATGGAGTTTCTACTGGGCAGGGTTTGACTGTGGGCATTACTGTATACTGATTCCTCCTGTTATGTCACTGCTGGGACCCATTGGAAAACCATTAGTTTGCCCTTCTTTGGCTCTTGCATCCTCAGCTTCCTTTTCAAACTTCAGTTCGATGGCACCTTCCTTCCAGTGCCATGGAACACATTGAGTGAACACTTGATGTGTTCACTGATGCCTCAGCTCACCAAGACTTCTAGGGTTGCTAGTTAGGCCCACTCCTTCAGGTGCATAGCACAGTGCACGAGTTTATGGCAGTGTGGCACACTCTTTGGAGTGTCCAAGCTCTGTTCTCCAGCTCTATTTCAACTCCTACCCAGTAGTTCATTTTATAAACATGGGGGTCTTGCTTTGGAGCTGGACTCTGCAAATAGCTTGGTTTCTGGATAATATTGAGTTCAGTTCTCCACGCGGTTCATGTGTGGGGTGTGTCCATTGATCTCATGGGTGGTCGCTCTCACTTCTATCCTATTTCACAAAGTGGACTGTTACCACATTATAAACAGAAAGCATCCAGGGTATTCTCTTGCAGCTCGCTTTTGTTCTATAAAATTATGTTTATTAACACATTCTAGTGTAAAACAGTCTCAGTCCTCATTAAGGGTGTACTTTAATTTAATAAAGCTGTTTTTGACTTAAAACTGTCTTAAATTTTGGATAGAGGACTTTAATGGACAGTAAAAGGGCTCCATTGCATCCAGATTTTTATATTTTATATCAAAGAGTATGTGTATTATATTATGCCCGAAGTGCTTTGCATACTAGTGGCTTTATTAAATATGCATTTTATATAATGACTACAGTATTCAACCATTATACCATATTCATCTGTATCTTTTTTAAATTAAAATTTGTATTATTATTATTGCAACTGATAGATTGCACATTTTGATAACAGAATCACTTGGGAAATGTGCTTTTTAAACTATGTTACTGAATTTTATTTAAATTTTCTGCTTCAAATCTTAGTCCAGTGAATACATGAAATTTGCTCCACCTTAAGAGTGCTATTAATTCATGTTATAACTGATCACAGCACTTTTACTATCAGAATGGAATCCTTCTACTGCATTTTGATTTAGGTAGAATAAGGGCAGTTTGATCCGGATCCGCTGTAATGGTGTAAATTCTTGCATGGTGTAGAAATAGTGGGTGTAAAATCTCACCATGTAGAACCTGAGGTCTATTGCAATCTTTGATAATCTGACAATAGGGAGCAATATTTTGTAATGGTTGGGCAGTATAATCTATACTTAAAATGTTGAAAGATAACAGTTTCAACATTAGAAGTCTAAATTTTATGAGATAAATACAATACCTTATACTGTAGTCTTTTATACCTTATATTTGTCAAAAGTTTGGGAAGAATTTTGCTTTTTAATGAAATATTTCCTCTATATGTACTAGAGAAAGGAGACGAATACCTCACCTTGCAGACCATATACAGTATTGTAATCCTGTTTGCTTAGTGTGCAGTTAGCCAAAATCATACTAAACATTGAAGTTTGGTAGTACAAGCTTACTTGGGTTTTAGTAAATTCACAATACACTTATCTGCATTTGGATGTAGGTTACAATATTTTACAGTATTAAAATATATTACATTTTTATTTACATTATAGATGTTTTAGTGATAAGTGTAATTTGTACTCTTGTCTTCTACAGCCTGATGAAGAAGATGACCCGTATAAGTTTGAGGAAGAAGAGCTAGATCGTGCTCGAGAAGAGGCTAAAAAATTAGAAGTTGAACGACAGCGAAAAGCCTCGGTATCGTCTTCCGGTGTATCTGACCGCTCACCTCTTAATCATAGCTTTGACTCGGACCGTTCTCCAGCTGCATTCTCATCTGAGGGTGAACGCTCACCAATGACACGATCACCCCATACTCCCGGATTTGGCTCAAAACCATTTTCACCAGTTCCAGAAAAGTCACCAAATGTACCTGCTTATTCTCCTAGATTTGAAACGTCCTTATCAAAACCATTTCCATCCTATGATCCAGAAAAATCTAAATATCAGGCAAATGGTGCAATAAAAGTAGGTTTCTATCAAGATATGACAGACAAGACTAATGCTGACAAACCAGAAAAAAAAGCTGTCGAGCTGAAGCCAGCAGAATCACCAGTTTACAGTCCCACTGTACCATATATGAGTTCCTTCTATTCCAGCAAAGCTGAAGCTAATAAAAAGCAAAAATCTCCTGCAGGCTTTGCAAGTTTTTATAGTACATCCGATTCCAATCTCGACAAAGCCAAAGCTCCCCATTACTACTCAGCTTCTGCTCCAGCGACACCCACAAGCAAACCCTCCCCAGCTTCACTAACACCTGATTCAGCTGAAAAGACTAAATCACAGTATGGTTATTATTCATATGATACAACTAAACCCCTTACAGATCAATATAAAAATACTGGTTCAGTACCACCTCCTCCATCACAAAAGAAGCCTCAGGGGTATTTTAATACCCAAGATGCTTCAAAGAAACAGCCATCTTTATCACCAGCTGCCCACTCTGGTCCATTGTCCAGTGATTTAGCATCTCCTGGGCCAGTTACACTGCCAACACCAAGTCCAGTTATGCCCATCAAATCTGAGATGCAGCCCCTAAAAAAGAGGGCACCCATAGACCGTAGTGTTCAAGACTTCCCACCCAGTACACCAGTTGCAGTTGGGGGAGAAACCACTGTTGGTGGACCCACTCCACCATGGACAGATCCAAAATCTGTAGAAGATACTATAAATACGAGTAGTGTAGCCTCTCCTAATGTGACGGTTCCATTTTCACCACATCCATCTGCATTACCTGCCAACCTGGCCAATTTATCCCAGATTGTTTCCCGTATTACAGAGCCAGATTCTGGCAGACCTGCTGCCGAGAAAGATTCAGTCAAGACACCTACTGAACCTCAGCGGACCCCTTCCACATACCCAACTCCTGACACTGCTGTAGGGAAGGCTTTACCATCTCCTATATTTGATGTAACTGGAGGACAGACTCCTACACAAAGTCAAGTTTTAGATTTAGAACGTAGTGGAATAACTTCTGTTAATGATTTAACTAAATTGCATCAGCCAAATCTATCTGTTACTGGAATAATACCACCACCACCACCACCGCCACCAGCAACAGCAGCAGCAGTACCAGCAGACCTGACCCTGCAGTTAGATTCTGAACAGCTGCAGGACATGTCAGTGCTGCCAAATTACCATCAGCAGATTACCAGCCCACATATGCAAACACAGCCTGGTCTTGCCTCACCCCAACAGTTGTCCAAAGGTCCACAAACTCCTCAGTCCCAAATACATAGTGGTCCACAACCTCCAATAGCACACCAAAAGCTCACAGAGAGTACTCGTCCTGCTAGTCGTGACTTGCCACCTGCTCATGCCACTGATAAGTCACACATGTACCTGCAACAGAAAAGTATGTGGAGTTCCAGTTTGGCCACAAGCTTGGCTTCTAGCCTAGCTTCTAGCTTGCCGCCAAGTATTGTTACAAGTTTGGCAAACAGCTTAGGAAGTAATTTGGCAACCACCTCAGTAATTGCATCTTTGCATAAAATGGGGTCCTTACCATCTGAACGTCTCGCACAGGATCGACTAACGCAAGAACGTTTGGCTCTTGATCGTGCAGCTTTCGCTTCTCTTGCCAGTCGCACAGGGCAGGCAAATATATTTTCACATGAACTCTTGCAAAGAGGGTCAGTTAGTGCCGGACAAACTCAAGTGGGAAGTGGGCCAAGTAGTGGAGGATCTTCAGGAGGTAGTTCAGCTGGAACTCCAGCATCATCAGGTCGCTCTGCTTCTAGTTCTAGTAGTGCTGCAGGCGGGTCTTCAACAACAGCCAGCAACAGTGTAGAGTTGGGTATTGGACGTTCATATGCCAATATGATGACTGGTCAATCCTCTCCACTATTTGGCCGTGGAGAAGGTGCTCTTACTCCAGGCTCTTTGCCACGTCCACTGTCTGGTTCATCTTCCCCATTTTTACCACAGTCTCCAGGGCTGAGTGCAGCATTAGGTCTACCAGGAGCCCCTCGGACTCCCACTCCTGCCCACCAACAGTCCCATCAAAGCCTGCCTGGATTGAGCCAGGGAACTTTCCCATCTTTATCACGGGACCCAAGGGATCCTATCTCACAGTCTCACCCATCCCTTCAGATTCCCAGTCTTAATTCTATATCATCTACACAAGCTCAGACACTCAGCCACCTTAATGCTGCCAGTTTAGCATCATACTCTGGTCGCGATTCATTGGCGCTAATGAACCAAGGTAGCCGTGGATCGCTAGCGAGTGGTCTAGTAGATCCAACGTCTCAGCTTTACCAGCAGTACCTTCAGCAGCGGCAGGCCCAAGAGGAGCTGTTACTTAGATCAGCTGGTGCCCACCCTTCTCAGTTGGCTGCTCACCAGTCCATGATGCTCCAACAGGGGCTCATGAGTGCAGCTGGCTACTCCTCAGGCTACCCTCCCTCCCTTGGCCTCAGACCAGGGTCTTATCAAGGCATGAATAGACCTTGGCTCTGAAGTTGTTAACCCACCTCAAAACTGCAGGCCCACCATGGCTACAAAGAGGCCCATCTTGTTATCTGTTAATATATTTGGGTTGCTGTCATCCCAAGATTCCTGTGGTTTTGTTTTGTTTTCCAGAAATTATGGCATGCAGTGCAGCAGCCGAGTGCAATAGGTTAAGTTCTTTCCTTTGTGAAATAAGAGAACTATTTTTATATTTACTTTATCAGTATTTATAGAATATTTTTTATTTATTTATAGTTTGAAGGCATTTTTTGTTATAAATTGTAATCCTGTTAAAATTGTTTTGTTGTGATTTTAATATAATGCAAATACAGTAGAGAAATGTATGCTGCCAATAAAAAAATATAAAATTTTATTGTGCCACATGCAATGCAAGCAGCTGGTTTTATCACAAAACAGGTGGTTTATTGTACAAAAATGTGATTTAAAAGATTGAATGACTTAAGTTTAATAACTGATGTGTTAACAGCAGCTCTTAAATTGGTCAGTTGACCTGGTGGGATGATGCAGCAAACAGCCAAGTTTGTACCCATGTACATTTGACTTCTGGGAAGTTTACTTCATAATACTCACTGCATTATTATCTTATCCCTAAAATGTACCTGAAAACAACTGGGAGTGTATTTGTGTCGATGCGTCTTGAGGGACCTGGAGTGTAAGATACAGAGTGTTATGTAATGAATTACCCAAAGCTTGGTTAAAGCTGGACTGTGTTGGATCTCATTTGTCTACCCACTGGAGTGGCAGGTGTGGGGTGCAAGCCAACAGTACAAAAACCTGCCTGAGGAAGTTGTCTACCCCTGGTGGCTAGCTAGAACTGTAAATGTGATGTTGTGTTGTGGCTACCTAACCTTGAGGGCTCAGGCTCCAGGGACTACTTACCCTTCCACTACTCTGCATAATCTAAATATAACTTACATTTTTAAGAATTTTTTAAAAGAAAATTCAGTATTTCCTGCACGATGCATAATTCAAATATAAACCATTGGTAATATAATTGCTTTCCTTTCACAAAGATTCTGTTCTTAGAGGAAATTTATTTCACTTTACTAGCTGCCATATGCTAGTTTTTAATGCACATTTCATTACTAGTTCGAAAAAATTCAATTTCAACATACGGGCTATTTGAGGTAGATAACTAACAATACAGTAAAGTATGCAAGAGTAACTTGTGTATTTGTTCTACGACCACAACTTCACAAGGTTCACAAAAATTTAAGTGGTTTGTAAGTTTTATTACAGCATATATATATATATATATATATATATATATATATATATATATATATATATATATATATATATATATATGAAAACTTCTGTTTATACCACAGTGACAGCATTTGTGTTAGTACCACTGCCCGACAGTACCATAGCTTATAGTACACTGGACTTCTATTACTACAGTTTGTTGGTGCCAAAAAAAAAAAAAACCTTCCAATCTTTAACCCGATTTGTCATACTGAATGTGTGTATACTGCAGTCTGTATTACAAGTTTGACGTGACCAGTGGGTATAGGCGACCTCAAGTACTGCTGCCTGTCATCATCAAACTGTACGTAGCTCAGACTTGGGAATCACTTCGTCAGCACCAAGATATGTCCCACCGGGTGGAGTGCATTGCTGCAGCATGGGATGTACATAGCCTATTTTTTAACTATGTGTACAAATTAGTGAGATTGTATATAATATGTATATATATATATGACAAATAAGAAATAAATGCTGTTTCTATACATATATTATGACTTTAACTATCTTGTCCTCTTTCTTACCAGTTCCAGTATGATGATTGAAAAAAATTCAAGTTGCAATTATTAGTACAAATTAAGAATAAATTCGCCAATGACTGAATTTATGGAAGTGATTATAATATAGTATTTTAAGTTTATCTTATTTGCAAGGAAAATGCATCATCATGAAGTGAAGAGGCATCAACTTGTGGAGTCATGAAAATGCTCATCTCTGGGAAAAGGCAACACATTATGCCAGGGAAAACAATGTAGCAGCCAATGCCACAAGATGACTTTGATCCATCTGTGAACATATCGATAGCACAGGAATGGTAGTGAAAATGTTCATGGAAATAGTTTCATGAGGATACAAACCTTCATTATGTGGATCACTGCTACAAAATTTCACAAAGCTTAACAGGGCAGAAAACAAAGAGATGGTTTTTCACCCATAGGCTTATAAACCCATGGAACGGCCTAGCCGCTGAAGCCATTAATGGCAAATTTTTTTTACTGCAATTCAAAATCTAACTGGGTAAAATAAGGATAAATAGGAGCTTCCTGTCCTCATTGAGGTCACTAGTGAGATGGTGTCCCTAAGGTATATTTGGGTAATAATATTTTTCTAGGTCAAAAAGCATTGCAAATAAAACTTCCAAATTCACCAGAGCGTCAGTCATACTACAACACTTGCAAAAGCCAAATTAAGAGTCCGAAAGGAAACGATTATTCAAAAAACTAAACAGACTTGTAATAACCATACATTAAAAAAGTATACAGATGCAATTGGTAATAAGCTACAAATCCCTTGGTGAGGTACCATTGTGTTTTGGGTTTCTAAACATGCCTTGAGGCCTTCAAACAGGCCTTCAACATTAGCTGTATGAAGTCCCTAAACTGGCTATCCGTAACAAAATAAATTCAATGTTGAATGTAATGAAACACCTCTTGCTCAGTGAAAGATTAAGATAAATATTGGCATTAGGCTTGGGTTCGGGGTGGGTCTATTTTCTGGTCATTGCTATTAAAATGCTTCCACCAAACAAGCTTCCACAAGCAGTGGAAAGTTCAGAACTGGCTCTGAACAGGGAGCCACCGAAGGGACCCCACCATAAAGGGTTTTATTACATTCAGTACTGGATTTCAGAGATGCTTCCTTGGAGGTTCCTCAAACTAACTCTCCACAGAGAACAAAGAAAGGATTATACCGTGGGAATAGGGAAGGAGCAGCAAGTAACCTTAAAGGAAATTAGCACAGAGTCACCCTGATTGTGTCCCCCGTCCCCCAAAACAGCCAAAAATCGGCCACAAAACACGGGCAAAGAACGCGAAGAAAACCACAAACTTATTGCCATCACGGACCCTTGAAGGCTGTAGGCCAGCTAAAATCAACCACCTTCACCTTGCTGATAACCGAATCTTGGAACAAAGAACCAGAGACACTATTGACTAAAGAGAATCCACCGCTGCCTGAGGACAACTTGAAAAGAAAAAAAAAAGAAAAAATGGCATTATAAATAAAAGATCGCGGATTAAAGGGAAACACATAGACACAAACACCCGACCCAGAAGCCAAAAGAAAGCACAGGAGAAGAATGAGCAGGCCGGAGCTAATGAAAGAAAACACGAGGATACCTATGAAAGGTAAAAAGACATCCAACGCCAACAAAAGAAAAAAGAGATCCCTTGTTGGCGGAGTTCCCTCCGCCAAAGACAAACGATGAGGCATCAAATGACGGTTGATATATAGCTAAAACAAAAAGGAAAGAAGGCGACGGTAACCGAGATCGAAGCTAAATGATGGAAAATGCAAAAGTAGTGCCAAGGTACTTCTCAAACTTAAATGAGACAGCGGGATTTTAAACGAAAAAAGTCCAAAGGCGAAGATCGGCGGAGAGCCTTTAACCATCGAAGAACATTTCCCTACTTATCCCCCATCATCTCAAAACGGACACATCTGGTTCCACGCTGAAGCGAACAGGACCATCCATGGGCAACTAACCGTATCGCAAACCCAACGGAAGAACTTCTTCGACAGTTCACTGCGTGGTCAACTCGCGAACTGTATGTGCCTCAATGACTAAAGAGGAAGAGGACTGAGCCGCAAGTTGATGAGCACAGGACACGAAAGCACCCGGAAACAGGTTGGGCACTGGAGGAGGCTCCACGGCCAGAACTGAATTCCTTAAAGCCGAAAGAGTAAAGAACTGACAAAGAAGCCATTGTGGGCAACAAGGATCCGAACTAAACGGTCTCGACGGTGGAGAAATGGGCGGCTCTGTAGAAAATGCGAAGTTGGCGCCTGGCTGCTCTGCCGGAGATCACTGTAAAAAGTTTTTTCCCGATGGGCTGAAATTTAGGTAAGGCTATTGCAATTTTGCCACTTTGCCGCAACTTCCTTTGACTATCCAGAATTCACAAAGTCTTATGCCTTATCCTGTGGGGGTCACTGGGTATCGATAGTCTTTCTGCTGGTTGTGTCTTACTGTGACTCCGGTGAGTCCCCAGAGTCACCACTCCGGGGACTCTAATACTAGGGGGGATCACCAAACATCTGCTTAAAAGTATATTTAACTGCCGCAAGGCACAATCAAATTTCCTCCGACAAGCTACGTTCGTATATCCGCAAGTTTTTTGCGTTTTACCCTACACAGGACCGCCTGGGCACACCTAAACACTTGTGTCCCCAAGATCAACGACAAAAGCTGATACACAAATATACGAAAGTGTTCCTATTTACGTAACCTCTGTGAACGAAGGTGTTATTTGTATGTGTGAAGGCTGCATGTGACGTGACCGCACTCCAGGGGCTTACCTGCGAGGCTCGCCACACTGTAAGTCATGACCCTTGGCACACCAGAATGCCACTGCTGTAATTCGTGACCTTTGGCACACCTGGAGGCCACCGCTGTAACTCTTGACCCTTTGACACATCTGGAGGCCACCGCTGTAACTCGTGACTCTTGATACATCAGGAAGTCGCTAAAAATTTTGCTTGGTGTGATGCATTTACTGAGGCGTACGTTAAGCTTGAGCACCGAGTGTGCTTCAGCGTCTGTGACTGATGAATTCATAAACTCCATTGCCAAGGTAGCCTAAGGCAGCCTAGTTGTATTAATGGGTGTTGACTGCTTGAGCAACCAAGTGGAGGGGCCAGCTACTGTTTATTTGCTTGACAGGTAAGCATGTTATTTGCATATGAGTTACGTCATATTGTTAACTGGCATTTTGCACAATTTCCAAATAATAGCATAGTTTACTCTATATTGTTAGAGTTAGAAGGGTTAGGTAAGGTTTGGTGTTTGACTCCCAATTGAGCATCCCAGGTGGGACAGATATGGTTGGGTACATGTCCTGTCATCTAATGCCTCAGTTCACCTAGCAGTAAATAGGTACCAGAGAGTTAAGTCAAACTGTTGTGGAGTTGCATCCTGGAGAGGGTCAGTAGTTTAACTTTAGAGGACCTTGATATAATAATAATTCATTGTGTCGGGGGACAGGAAACCAGAGTGTATTCATGAACATAATGTGTATATTCATAAACAGTGTATTTATAAACAGTCTCCAAGGTGTAGTGGTAAGATGCTCGCCTGCCATTTTGCGAGCGCTTTGTCCTGGGTTCGTATCTTTTTTTTGAGATATATACAAGAGTTGTTACATTCTTGTACAGCCACTAGTACGCGTAGCGTTTCGGGCAGGTCCCTGGAATACGATCCCCTGCCGCGAAGAATCGTTTTTTCATCCAAGTACACATTTTACTGTTGCGTTAAACAGAGGCTACAGTTAAGGAATTGCGCCCAGTAAATCCTCCCCGGCCAGGATACGAACCCATGACATAGCGCTCGCGGAACGCCAGGCGAGTGTCTTACCACTACACCACGGAGACTGTGAATCTTGGCCGGAGATCTTGGCCGGCAAGGATTTACTGGGCATCAGTTCTAAACTGTAGCCTCTGTTTAACCCAACAGTAAAATGGGTACCTGGTGGTTAAACGATTTGCCGGGTCCGTTTCCGGGAACATGGGATTAAGGACCTGCCCGAAATGCTATGCGTGCTAGTGGCTGTACAAGAATGTAAGAACTCTTGTTTATATAAATAAATACATTAGACTTATATCGAGGCCCCCTCCCCCTCTAGACCGAATTACTGACCGCACCCAGGATGCAACCCCACAACAAGCTGACTAACTCCTGAGTACCTACTTACTGCTAGGTGAGTTTTTCTTTTTTCTTTTTTTCACAGAAAGAAAATGTGCCCAATTATTTCTGTCCCACCTGGATTTCTCGATTGTGTCGAGAACGACCCTGACTGTATTACCAGGACCCTCATATAAGCCAAATTTGTGTACATAAACATGTTGCCTGTCTCCACAAAATGAATTATGTTAAAATCCATTGACAAATTATCTTGGGTTCTAAAGGATATACTGATAAAGTATCCAATAATACTATTTTAGGCTAATCTGTATGCATTTTCTAAATTTTGAAATGCACTGTAGGTTGTCTGCCCTTGTGAACATATACACTTGATGTCAAATGACTTCAGAATCGTATCAAAAGTCCATGCAGTCATTAGAGGCCTAGCCTATCATGCATTTTAAATTTTGAAGTACTGTATATTGAACAAGCTCAAGAATTTATATTGTATAACAAGCATAGACCTAGTCTAAAGTTTTGGCATACTAGTGACTATACAAAACTGTACTTATCCTAGCCTAATTGTCTATATAACTTACCTGATTTACCTGAGGGCCACTAACCATGCAGGTCGGCGTTCAATTCCCGACCGTTCAAGTGGTTGGACACTTCCGTTCCCACATCCCATCCCAAAATCCTTATCCTAACCCCGTTCTAAGTGCTATATAGTCGTAATGACTTGGTGCTTCCCCCGATAAAACCTTCTTGCCATAATAATTTGTGTTTTTATCTAAGGATTTATGCCTTGGGATGAGTCGGAGATCTGTCGAACACTTGCAACACTTCTTAGAATGGCACCCCGGGAAGAAGAAATGGTCATACCATCCCACACCCCTAAACGCTTGGAAGAACAAGCTTTGGAGAAATTTATTAGTTTGGTGTTGCAGCATTCCATCCCTCCTTCACTGCATAGTACAAAATTCCTTCAACTACAAGGTAAATTAGAAAAAAATACTGTAATCAATTATGCCATCCAAAAGCTTATTTTAGGATTTTTAATTTATGCACCCCCCAGCCATCCTCCCATCTCCTTACTCCTTCCCATCCCCCTACTCCTTCCCATCCCCTTCCCCATCCATCTACCCCTCCCCATCTCCCTTCCCTTTCCCACCCCCACCACCATCTTTTCCCTTCCACTTCCAATACCTTCCCACCACCACCATGTTTTCCCTTCCACCTTCAATACCTTCCCACCCCCACCACCATTCCCTCTCCATTTTCCTTCCCCCTCCTCTCTCTTTCCCCCCTCCTCTTTCCCCCCTCCTCTCCCTTTCCCCCCCTCCTCTCCCTTTCCCCCCTCCTCTCCCTTTCCCCCCCTCCTCTCCCTTTCCCCCCCTCCTCTCTCTTTACTCCCAATTTCCCTGCCCCCCCTTTCTCTCTATCAAGATGCTTGCAAAAAAAAAAAAAAGGCAGATTTTTTTTTTTTTTTTTTTTTTTTTTTTAAAGCAATGTACTGCTATCCTATTCTGTATGAAGGATTACAGAGTGCAGATAAAAAATTAGTTATAAGTTCATCTAATATCCCCATCTCGCAGGATAGTTAGTCGTACATGGATTCAAGAGAGAACATAAAATGCGAGGCTGATCTATTAGCCTGTAATAGCAAAATCTGGGTTAAGTACAAGAACAAGCTTAGGTATGCACAGTAATGTACTGTTACCCTATTCGATATGAAGAGATTACAGAGTGCCATTGACAAAGTATGTTGGAATAATGTACTCTCTCTTGTATGTTTGTGTTAGTATGTCAGTTTCTAAATAAATATGTACAGTATGCTAGTCTTAATTTTAATCCTTTGCAGAGTTCTCCATTGTACACGAACACAGTAGCAAATTGGACAAGATTCTGACATCAGGACCAGAGCAAATTCGTGATAAAACTCTGTTGTTGGTAAGCTTCTGATAAAACATCTTCTGCTCTTTTAGAGCATCTGAGTATTTACAGTGTTTTGATATTGTAATTATCTTTGTTTATTATATATAATGTATGTATGTATGCATTTATATATGTATGTATATACCTGTATGTATATATAATGTATTTATTTCTTGTTTATTTTTACACTAACATATCCTTCTGCATTCCTTTATTTATGTTCTTCATTTTTTTGCATTAGCAGTGCTTTTCAAAGACTTTAAATTTACAATATATGTAATTCTAATTTTATTTTTATTCATTTATATCAAATTTGTTAAACTGGCTTCTTGATGCAACATCACATAATAATTGAACAGTGAAAATTTAGATGTTATTTTGTTTTCATATATGTTTAGTAATTTGTAAAAATTCTGTACCCAACTTTGGATATAAAATGGAATGTAATCTAGAACATTTGATTTTTTTTATCTTTGTGAAAGGCAAAGTTGTCCTCTATACATTGCAGGGTTACAAAAAAAAGTGAATATTATATCAGCTGTTTTACATAAATGAGAGCCAATGCATCTTTGTCAGAGATGTGTAATATAGATTGTTCGATTACTTCGAGAAGGTGTAGACTTTTTACTGTACCCTGACAGAAGGACAGTACTGTAAATTTACTACTGTACAGCAGTTAACAGTACATGTTTGAGATAGCTTATGGGTTGAAGAATGGCAAAATAGTATCGAGACATTGTGGGCCATATGTCCAGGCTGGAGGCAGTCTGTTGTTGAGATGATTGTGAGACATTATTCCTTGTTTAGCTATACTGGAATTGCCTGGACTTGGCAGTTCGTGTTATTTTATACTCGTCCACCTATGATGTGTAGCCCACTGCTGTTTGCTGATTGGCTGAGGAGAAACAACTTACTGTGGATATCAGTGCAACATCTGTAAGTAATACTCCTAAGTCGTAGGAGTAGCAGTGATCGGTGCTGTGGGTGCTGTTATAGCTGCTGTAGTACTCCCACTTCCCAGTGAGAAGAGACATCTCCGTAGAGGAAAAATAATGTTGTTGCTCCCTGGGTTACTGGTAGAGCAGTTAGATCCAGTAACAGAGGTAGGCAACATGTGAACCGTCTTGTGCAGTGGGACCATAAGTGAGTAGGAGTAGTAGAAATAGTAGCAGTAGGAGAGATAAGAGTATGGTCATCCCCTCCTGTGGGGTCAGTGGCAAAGCAGCCGAGTTCTTTACTGGTGGCAGGCAGCATGTGAACAGGCCTGTGCCTTGGAATCATGGAAGGCAGCACTGTGAAGCAGATGTCATGCAGTGCTGAGGTGTTGAGGATGGGACAAGGCTTGGTGGTGGCTACGGCTAGTCAAAGTGGTCAGGGCAGTGAGAGTGAGTCACTGGAGAGCTGTTGGTCCTGTTTTGTCCTGACTGAGATGAAGAGTTTTCAGGGTGCTGAGGCTCCAGTAGTAGATGCATCTGATGAGGGGGCCACGGTGGGAGCAAAAGCTCGAAGGTCAGCAAATGTGGTGAAAGCCAGGAAGCTTTAGTGGCAGGAAGCTTTGCATCCGTCAAGGAGAATACCGCAGGACTTCTGAGTTCCTGTGTAGAGCTGGTCGGCGAAGGTGGCCAATTGTTACAATGGAGTGCCATTGTCCATTGGGAAACAATGAAGGCTGCTAGTGCATCTGGAACAACATATGACCACAGTGGGGGGTAGGGCTGGAAGCTGTAAGTGGAGACCCTGTCGATGAGTCTTAATGTAACTGCAGCAGCATAGTTAGGATTTTTTATCTGAAGTGAGGTCATTGGAACTGGAGATACTGTATAAATAAATTCCCTTTAAATTATGTGAATTATTGAGTAGGAGCTTTCCCCGATGTGAGAGCTGTGCTTAGAACAAGGGTGCGAGTCTTTGTAAAGTCTCTATATCTTCTGAATCTGCAAGAAATTCTCAACATTTTGGAGGCTTGGGAGTTGTAAAGTAGGTGGTTTTAAAGCCAATTTAGCAGTGATGCAAATACCTAAGATATTGATAAAGAATTGAGGTTGAAAATAATAGATTTCAAAGTGAAGCTATTAGGCTGATCAGCAGAAGATTTCTGTACAGTATTGTAATAGTCAAATCTTTGTTTTACTGGAAATTAATTTGACATAGTGGGAAGGATGCCACAGGGAAATGGAATTTAGATTGCACATAAGAAAATTGGACTGCAAAGTGTGAAAGGGCACACCGGAGTTAAAGTACTCTTAAGAGTGGATAATATTAGATGAACTGTAAAGGTCATGAGAACCACTTACAACTGTGATAGATTTAATTTTGAGAAATTTCCCAGAGGAGTATGTGGAGTAGAAAGGCAAAAAGCTGGCATTTTGTTAACAAAGATGATGCATTATAATCACAAGGATTGGATTAACCAGATATTAATAGGATAAGAATGATCACCTCTAGAACAAGTTGAGATGGTGTTTATCAACATCATAAGGTCTGTACTGTCACACCATGGCCACTTCTACCTTCTTACCTGTATCAATTAATCATATGGCCTAAGGCCATAATTATGTTGAAGATGATTGAAGAGAATGTGCATTCCTCCATGGGTGAATATTCATGTATGGTATTCTGTCTTCAGTTGTCATTGAACATGGATATCAGTGAAAATCTCTTTTCTGTGGAAGGATCTCTTGAAGTCACCTAGTCCATCAATCTAGTGGAACATTTTCACTAGATTGGATTGAGTTGCTAAACCACTTCCCAAGCAACTTCCTCAGCCAACATCTTGACTCTGCCAACACTTCGATTCTTGCCAACATGTTGCATGAGAGAAGTTGCAACATGCATGTTGCAAACTCGAGCTGCAGTACTGTATTCCATTGGCGTCTACATTCGCCATCTCCATTTTTCCTATCATGTCTCGTACCAATTAATGCAGATTTTGAAACAGGCAATGTATGATTTTATAATTAGCCTTAATATTTATTTGCAGATACACATTTCTTATTTTTTGGTTTATCGATCAAGAATTCTATTCATAATACATCTGTTATTTTTTGTAAATATTTTAAATTCCTTGTTTTAAAAATTCTTAGTTTCCAAATTCTTTGAACAATAGTTATCTTTTCATTAACATATTTTCTAATGTTATACAGTATAGTCATTTTGGCAAAACACTATGATAATTACTTCTTGCTGTGAAGGCAAACTTTTTCATAATTTTTTTAAGAATTTTTAAATACAATGCAGTGTTTCTTTCAACCTCCAGACACATCTCCAGCAATTGAAGCATTGGTGGGAAAATAATGAGTGGCTTGGTAAACAGAATTCAGAAATTCGAAGGCACATAAAAGAGGGCTTCACCATATATCTAGAACTAGTGGATCCACATTGCGAGTTTCCGCTCTTTAGATTTTTGCTCCAACTTATATTTTCAACAAGAGTTCTTGGGGCCACTGATGCTGCAGAGTTTCCAGATAACCCAAAGGTTAGTACTGTAGTTCATTTTTATTATTTATTGATTGTGGTAGGTACTACAATAATTTTGTTCACTTTCAGTTGTTTATAACTGTAAAGATCAGTGCCTCAAATTAAAGCTGATCACATCTTTTAGCATAGGGAACCGTGTTCACCACTTTGTAGTGCAACTGGCTTCTCATTCCATGTAGTATAGGGGGTTGGGCAATTAGGCTAGTGACCCATCTCTTAACATTTATCTCTATTTACAACAAATTTAGTAGTTTTCTTTTTGATATCTAGAAAATCTCAAATGTATTCTTACACTTTTTTTTTTCTGTGGGGTCAGTGCTTCTTTACTTCATGATAGTGGCAAATGGGGATTATGATAATGAATTAAAGTTCTAAAATTAGTGCTGGTAAAGATACCAAAATGTTGACCGATACCAATATTGCTTTGTTAATCAATGCTCTGATACCGATATTTAATATGTTTTTCTGTGTTAGAATGTATTATAACATAACAATGCTTCTCATGATCTCAGTTTGGAAATTAAGTAAGTACAGTAGTGAAATAGTAAATTACAGTAATAACACTCGGTAATTATATAAATTAATCTTAGCACAACTGTTCTTGCAGAGTTCACTAAATGAAACTCTTAAATAGAGTTCCCAGCAGTGATTAATGATTTAGTAATGCTAAAACAAAATCCATAGTTACTTTTTATAAGCTAACTCAGTCTTGGAGTGGTTCAGGTCATGATGCCTTATATTCCCTCCATGTTCAGTTTGAAATAAAACCATGAGTGTGCTTTAAAGAATTTGATACCTCCCTGCATAGTACAATGTTGCATCACATCACATGTTGCATTGCTTAGGTTGTAAGGCGAGACCACAGAGCTAAAGTTGAACTTCTGCAACCACAATTAAGTGAATGCCAAACAGCAGGAGGGTGTGAGAAGGGTAGAAGAAGTCGGTGGGTGTAAGATGGGTGGGAAAGGGGGTGATGGGACAGAAATAAGCTGGGCATGAATAGGTAGGGGCAAGTGTGGGTTGGATTATCTTCCTCAACTCAGGATTTTCTTCCCCAATCTTCCTCAACTATGATTGGTTGAGGAAGGAGTACTTTCCTAATTGTACTTCCTGGGGTTGAGCTTTGGCACTTTGGTCCTGCCATTCAGCCATCAATCGACTGATCAGCAGGTTCTGGAGCCTATTGGGCTCTGTCATATGTGCATTTGATGCTGTGTATGGAGTTTGCTTCAGCTACTTCAGTTTATAGTCCAGTCTATTTGTTCAATATTTTTTTTTTTTTTTTTTTTTTTATTTCTAATGTCACTGTAGCTCATTGAGTACATAGTTTCCATCTCTGTCCCCTTGCTTATGTACATTCCATTCCAAATAAACTGTCCTTATCTACCCTCTCAATTCCCCTGAGAATTTTATATTGTTATCATATCTTCCTTAACTCTTCTGTATTCCAGTGATGTGAGGTTTAAGTTCTTTATTTTTTACTCATAATTCCTCCCTCTGGTAAAGAAGGGATGATTGATCATCAATCATTACTGTTCAACCATGTTCACTGAACAGTAATTGTAAGCCTGGTTGTAGTCCAGTTGCCATATTGTCTTCCAGTGGAAAAATAATAGGGAAAAGCTTAGGATAAGGTGTAGGAGGGAGAGCTTAAAGCCTGTTATCAAGGGTCAGAACTAATTTTCTCTTATACCTGCCTGTGTAAAAAATTAAAGTAATTGAAGTACAGTATTGTATTGGCTGAAATATTTATTGGTATGAATACTGCAAAAATCTGTGTATTCTGTACCACTGATAACAATACAGCTGTACAACTCAAAAAATTATTTCATTGTGCAACTTAATGCAATCTATATGGCGTGCTTTGTGAGGCATGTCAAGACCTCGCAAAAAGGCCAAGGAGCTAGGGAAGCTCAATAGCTTGCCTGAGAAGAAAACTAAAAAGCATAAGTACAACAAACTAGTGACACTTTTAAGGAAATTAGGCACCCCAAGGTAAAAGATTATTGCTGTTGGATGTACAGTATACTATAACCGTGTTGCAGCTCCCCATCACCGAATGGTAGCCCAGATCACTTCGGTCTCAGGCAGCCTGCCCCTTCACTCTTCTGCCTGGTGCTTTTCATGTGCTTTTAGTCAAGTGGTGCTAGCTTTCCCTGGAACATTTGTTCTGCTTGGGACCATTGTTTTGTTTTAATTTATGCTTCATGATTGTGTTTTATGCCACCCACATTGAGTGTGCCCTAATATTCCATTGCACTCCAACTGTGACAACAATTACTCTCTGGTGTCTGCCTGGTTTCTCTTATGCTATACTCCAGGAGAGATGTCTGCCCTGAGGAGCTGTGGTTTCCTCCTCCATGAGCTCACTCCTTTTGAATCACCTTGCATCTGGGCAGTGCATAAGACTTTTTTCTCTCTCTCTACTGGAGCCTCTTGATGGAAAGAGACAGATAGCTCTTGGGCTGTGGGCTATTCATGTAAAAGAGCTGCTTGTTGTGCATGACCCAGCTCCTGGGGCATGTTGGGGCCCCTCACACTTTAGCCAAAGGATGCTTATGGCCTCTCTCTTGCCCTAAGTTATGGTTTGGTTATTGCTTTGAGGGAGATGTTTCCCTTGTGCCAGGCATTCATTATTGACAGGTTGTTCTGGTATTTCTCCATAATTTCATGTCATAAAATTAAAATATTGTACAGTGAAATTTGCCCATGAAGTGTGGTAAAAACTAGTGCATGTATGCTAACTCATTTAATATAGCTCCAGTCAAATTTGTAATGATTTTTGTAGATAAATGCATTACTGGAAAAAAATTGGTGCACTGGAAAAAAAACAATTATGTGTTTTGTTTTATTTTGATTTGGCATTGTTTTTGTTCACTGAGGTATGTGTCCTGTTTCCTTTGTAAATGAGCTTTCAAGGCTGGGGTGTGGGAAATAACCTAGATGTGATGAAATATTTTTACTCACACAGGTTTTCTTGGTAGTTGCCCATTATAAAATAGATTGAAATTAAAACTTCTCTTAGTAAAATTGACCCATAGTGTGTGGGAAATTTTAGGGCATGACCTTCTTTGATATTGGTGTGATATTGGTATTACAGGGTAACACAAAATAACAGAAAGAGTTAGTGCCTTATGAATGCCATCGAGCATATTTAAAACAAAATTATTTGGGTAATTTTCATTTTGAAATTTACTTGGAAAAAATGTATAAAATTTGATAATAAATAGCCAGAATAAGGGCAAATTTCTGGTAATCAGATTTTTCACCATTCTTCTGGATTAGAGCTGAAATGATGTACAGTAATCTGGATTTTGGAGGTACAATCAGATCTTCTTATAGAAGGAAAACATGTGAAGGATATACAGTAGGAATTATGATATCAATCAACCTAATGTTTAAGCAGCATAAACAAGAAAACATACCATCAGCCAGACTAGATTTGATCCAAAGAGAAAGAATCACACCACAGCACTTCTACTTTTTAAGTCACTTATGTTGTCTTGTTGTTAGACAACACAAGTGCTTGACTTGCATTCTCTTTGATAGCTGGAGAAATACTGTATCTGAAATAGAAGGAATAAAGAGAATATATTGGACATTCATAGATACAGTAAAGCACCCAAATTACTGTCTCAAAACATTCATAATATTTTCTTGTGAATAGAGACAAGAGAGAGATATATCGTAATATATACATGGAAGACTGAAAGACCAGGTCCCATATATACACAATCAAATAAGATACTCGAGAGCAAAAGATATAGGAAATGCTACTATACAAACCCAGTGAAGACTAGAGGTTTCATAAGGACAATTGGAAAACACTATATGAATATCAAAGACCCATGGCTTTCAAACCTCCTACCCAATATAAGAAATATTGCCAGAACACAAGTAGAGGTTTCTCGAGAGGCAATTGGGGTACGTTTCTGTTGGAAGTGCCAGATCTGTCCTGTTGCAATGGATACATAGGCTTAAGCAACAACCTTAGAAATCAAGTACAGTGAAATCACCCAACAAGCTTGGGTGATAACTGTCATTAAAACTGTTATTGCCACTTATGGTATATTTTTGCAATGGCTAGAGACAATAGTATCACTGAAGTCAAGTCAGATAATGAAGTCAACTGATGCACTATCATTTATTTTATAAAATATAAAATCAATGCAGTATGTGTATATATTCATTACAGATGCAGATAGAACTCCAGCGAAATAGATGCCCAGTGTTTGCTGAAGTTTTGAAGTCTTTGAAACCATTTGGAATAGAAGAATTATCAACTGAACACATTATCTTTGGAAATGTTGAACCTTGGATTATTGTTGTAGAAAATTCCCCATTCCTGAAGAAAGTACACTTGCGTAAAAACATTTGTGAAGAGATCCTTCTGTGCATAGGACAGCACTGCCCTTTGATAGACACATTTATAGTAGAGCAGTTCTTTGGCAGACTAATGGTTCCAGTTGATTGTTTATACAAAACATTTTTCTCTGGATTAGATTATGAAAGGGTTAATACTATTGCTGGCAGTGAAAGCCATTTAAGCAGGCAAAAATACATATCCTTTCCAAGGCTCAAGTGTGTTGACATGGGTGATAGAAGAAAATTTAAAAAGGTTGTTAAAAGGCAGTCTTTTACAGAATTTTTGTATAATCTAATGTTATTTTACCCCAATATAACCAGTATATCTTGCCATACCATGCAGCCTTTTATGCCTCTGTTACCTGTGAGTTTACCTCAGCATTGCTCCTTTATGACCTACAACATTAAGCACATTGACCTCATTGGTTTAATGTCTTTCATACATTATTGTATACCTGAGACTATATTGCAACCTAATGGAAATATTGATGCAAAATCTATCATTTTAAAATTTAGGAAGTTGCAGCATTTAACACTATGTCATTGTGCTAGTGTTCATACAAGTGATGATAATATTATGGAGTATGCTAGATTTGCCGAGATCTGGATACCAATGTTCGGATGTAAGAACTTAACGATTCATGTACCATTTAGTCCTTCTGAGGACATCAGAAATGGTGAATTTCTTTCTTTGTATATACCCCTTTTTAGTAGAATAGGACCGAGCTTAAGTGCATTACATTTTCATTTGTATACAAGTATAAATTTAAATGAAATATGCCAGCTCATATCTCTGTGCCCCAATCTTGAGCTTCTGGAAATAAGGTTACTTTCAGAAGTGAACGTATTTAGTGAAACAAACTTTCATATCAAAAGACTATCAAGATTAACTTCATTAAGCTTTGCCAGTGTTGCTGTTCAGAATATAAGTACTAGTATTATTAACACACTAGCAGAGAAATTGATTACAGCTTCTCCCATCTTGACTAGTATGGAGCTCATGTTGGCATATAGACCATGTGCATGGCTGATGGAGATAGCGGGTAACAAAATGCTTGATGGAATAAAGACATTACGACTCAGTTTTAATGCCCGTTCTGTTAGCAAGTGGGTCCCCAACCAGCCACTCAACCATGTGGATACTTCATTTTATATCTTATTAATAGAACTCCTACCAAATCTTGAGGTATTGATGCTTGGCATGATTCACAATGTTGTATTTACTCAAATAAGATCTATATATCGCACATCTAACCTTAAGATAATTGCAAGAGGTAAACCATATATTGGCTATGCTCTACAAACTCCTATTTAAATAAAATTTAAGAAGAAAATATAGAGCTTTTGTTTTTTAACTAATATTTGCAGTTTGTAACATAACACTGACATCATAGTTAATCAGAATGTATATTCATATTGGTTATTTAGTACTGATTTATGATCAACTATTATTTATCTCAAGATAACTAAAGGAGTCTTTAGGGCAGTTCTCTAAGCTTCATATGCTCCTTGCAGCAAGGATGGGAAATGGCCTTAGCTTAATTACATATCGGTCACACAAGACTAACACAGAGGCACTAATAGAGAGGAAACCTGCTCCTTAATGTCAGAATTGTATTGTTTCACTCAGTCATCTCCTGGTTGAATGTTCCAATTTGAAGATGATTGGAAAATTTATTTACCAAAGTTTCATAGTCTGTCTCCTTTGACATAGGTTAACTGATGACTTTCTGCTTCTGTAATAGCATCCTTAGTAATGTTTAGGAATTTTTGCTTCTTCTGTGACATGCAAAGTGTGTTATAGTCATACTGGTTTTGAATATTTTTTTATAATAAGGTCAAATCTTATAAAAGTAAGTTAAGTTGTTAAAAGGTTGTGATTCAGGAAATGAACTTTAATACCATTACAGTATGGCAGTAGCTATGCACATTTCAATTTGACTAATATTAAATTTGTATCTGTTTCAAGTTATGTTAATGGTCAAGTTGCTGTTGAATATTTTTCTTGGCATTGTTGCATTAAATTATTAACTAGAAATTGCAATTGGTTGATGTCCAAACCACACATCAGAAAATGAAGAAATTACAATGTTTTGGTCTGTCGTGGACCATTATCAAGTCGTGACACTACTTGATAATGGTCCATTTCAGACCAAAACTTCATCGTTTCTTCAGTTTCTGATGTGTGGTTTGGACATCATATCTTCAGCCACATTACTGTGACTCATTGTCTGCCATTGTTTGAGATTCAAGTAGGTAATACTAAGTACTGTAAACAAATATTCGTGCTTCCTTTATTAGATTGAGGTTAATATAAAATTTGCAGTCACTTGTCATGCTTGACATATACTGTATATTTATTGATCTTTGAGGGTAACCAGGTAAGGAATATGAAACAGCATAAATGTGACAAAAACAGTGTTACATTTTTAATGATACAAGATACACAAGACTCCAGAGTCGGTGCCAGTTCACTTTGGAGTGGGAGCTGTGCTAGCAGATGCCATCAAATGATGGTTGAGGTGGCAGGGTGTCTTCTAGTAAGGTGAGGTATTGAACATGGTTTTCTTAGTTGAGGAGCTGATGAAAGATTGAATGCTGGGAATCAGTGCTCACCCCATTTATAGTAATCTTGGGTTGACTTGGTATTAAAGAGAGAACCTACAGGTACAGTGTCAATACAGTGTGGGTTGGGTAGTACAACTGTGTTGTGCTGTAGTTGGTACATATATGTTGACACAGGTAGTATTATCTAAATAGAATCTAGCTTCTCTATACTGTTGTATCATCAACAGATCTCTCCCATATGTACTTTATCACTTCTTATCTCCATGGTAAAGCATCAAGGTACCTGTACCACAGTGTAGCACCAGGGGTATCTGTACCACAGTGTAGCACCAGGGGTATTTGTACCACAGTGTAGTACCATGGGTACCTGTACTGCAATGTAGCACCAGGGGTACCTGTACCACAGTGTAGCACTAGGGGTACCTGTACTGCAGTGTAGCACCAGGGGTATCTGTACTACAGTGTAGCACCAGGGGTATTTGTACCACAGTATAGCACCAGGTGTACCTGTACTGCAGTGTAGCAGCAGGGCACCTGTACCATCTTGTATCTGAATCCCAGCTTTACTTGTTATAATTTCAATTTTTTTTGTATTATTTACTTAATGTATTTTTGTATATTTAGGTGGATTTATGTACAGAATTATGTATACTGTAAATATATAAATAAATGTGTTAAATATTTTACTATGCATCTGTAATTATTGGGTATGGTGTTAGAAGTGTGACATCTTTGCCATTCCTACACACACTGACTTGGTACTAATTTGATCTGCCTTAAAAATACCTAACCACTTGGACTTGGTCGGAACAGCAATGGTCTAACTTGTAGGTCAGTGATCAATCTCCAATGATGCAAGATGTTGGACACCATTTCTTCCCTCCGTCCTATTCCATTTTATTCGTCCTTGTATCCTTCCAAGTGCTGTACAGTTGAACTGGCATAGTGCTTTTTTCTGATGATTACTTTTCCTGCCTCAAATGTAAGGTACAATAAATTTGTCATAACTTATATATTATATACTGTAATTTTTTTATTGATCTTCATGAGGGTTATGTTTCTGGAAAATTGCATGCCGAGTAAACTTGGTTTCATAATAGAGAAAAATAGATTTGGTTCCAGAGACCTTAAAAATTCCACTTTTTGTTTTCTACTTTAATAAAATGCATGTTCCTGTGCATGTGTGTTAAAGGTTCTGGATGCTATCATAAAACAAAAAAATAGTCCAAAAGTGTTCAGAGCACAAGATGTTTGTCAGAAATCATGAGGGTGGACACGGGTGTGGCATGAGTGGTAAGATGCATTAAGCACCAAAACATTAAACAATGTTGCATTATGTTCTGTGACACCTTGCATCTGGCCCAACCAGTCCTTGTATATAGTTCAAATATTCATACACTATCAAATTTGACTAAGTTTGTGCCATTTAATTTTTGGATGGCTGAATCCTTTGCTGCATACTCTTAACTTGGGCAGTTAAACAAATATTCTTGTATCCCTGAATTTGCAGATCAAATGTTGATGGTACTGTATACAGTTTAAAAAAACAATTAAATAAGTTCCCGAATAGAGTTCATAATGCACAAACAACGAAAAATTCAAAGCTAACTGGCAAGTGTCATTGCCCATTAAATGTCATTATCATCATTTATTCTATCCATTACTATCCTAATTATTGTTATTTATACTGGTATTTTTATTTTCATGGAAGAGTACCTGTAGTTATATCTATAGAGTTAGTACTTGAATTTTGTATTGATCATTAGCATTTTAAGTAACTGTATTCAAGAGTTTCTAGATATTCAAAATACCAGTGTGAGAGCAGGCTGACAAGGTAATCGATGTCAAATACAGTACAGTAGTTATATTCAATGAAGATTTTGAGAGGAGTGGTGTATTGAAACAGTGAGAAAGCAAAGTTTCCAATTGTCCTTAAAATTATGATATTCCACCAGGAGTTGAGTGACTGTTGTGCCACACTGCACTTACAACAGTACTAGAACGAGTACACAGCAGTTCCCAGGATAATGTCTCTTCCCCCCCTTCCCCCCTCCCCCCCCCAAAAAAAAGTGATTCCACCCCTCTTATTTCCCCATCTCCCCCATTTTTCCACTTCTCCCTACCCTCCTCTCTTTATCCCCTTCTTTCGTGTCTGGCTTCCAACCTTGAATAGACAGATATTTTCACATATGTATGTATTTATATACTGTATATATATAATAAGGGTACCACCTCTGGTGCAATTGTAGGGACCCATAACCTGGGAGAAGAAAACAAAGAGTAAGCAGAGAAAACCTTGTGGATTCTCACTGAACACTTTAAATTAATATTTTCTTCTCCTCCCACCCCCTGTTCTTTTTTTTTTGTGTGTGTGTATGTATAATAATAATAATATATATAATATATATATATATATATATGTATATATATATGTATAATATATATATATATATATATATATATATATATATATATATATATATATATATATATATATATATATATATATATATATATATATATATTATACAGTATATAATATATATCTCTGGGTTTCTTTCCTTCATTTTACCCTATTAATCTCTTCCCCTCCCCTCGGTCCCCCACTTTGCTCTCTCCCTCTTCCCCACTCTCAAAAAAATTAATTTTGACAACTCCAGGGAAGAGTGGAATTTGAGAAGCATATTTGACCATTTGCACTCCTGGAGATAAATTTGCCTAAGGCTATTTACAGGGCTTTGAAAGCCTACCTTTATTGCAAATAACTTTTTTGTTTTACCCACAAATAGTTCATGTTTTGTAAGTTAGGAATATTATTTGAGTTGGAATTAATTGCCACACAACCCCCCACTAGTCACATTTCCTTGTGCTTCATGGGAAATAAAACAAAAGTTTATTGCTTTCAATAAAAATCATCATTTATTGTTTATACACTGGAGTACAAAATATTTATCACTCGTACTATCAATTAATTAGTCAAGGCCTGTGTCAAGAACTGCAGTCATGGTTAACAAGTGAGTTTCACAATCCTCAGCTCCTATAATGTATGCATACATACATACATGCATGCATACCTCCATATCATCTTTGCTTATCAGAACTATGCAATAAAAATTTAGATTAAAAAGTCTGCTACCTGTTTCAGAAGTATTAATTTGATTAAATCAGTGCCTAAATTAAATTTGACCAATAACACATGATTTATTACTTCAAATAAATTTCTTGTAAGATTTTTAATGGTCTTGTCATGATGGATCAGTAGTTATGGTAAACAACGACACTTAACAAGGTGCGCCTTTAATTTGATAAAATTCTATAGAATTTTGAACTTATATCAAATCAACTATTGAAGCTAACATGCTCAAAATGCTGTTCAATACTGGCTTCTCCTTTTTAATTGTCTTTGTTTACCAATTTCCTAACAGTTTCCCAATCACTTAACAAGTAGTTATTCATTGTCAGATAATCGTTTAATTGAGAAATGACTGTTTAGGAATAATTGCTCAACACATCACTATTGCTAGCAGGAGTTACACCCATGTTCTAACACGTCTTCAAGAGCCATCGGGTTTATATTTTGTTTTCTATAGTCTGGGACAGGAAACCTGTTAGGCTTATTGAGGTCTCCATAAGCCAATTACTGACCTTTTCCCCAGGATGCAACCCACAACAGTTGTCTATCTCCTGCTAGTTGAACCTAGGCAACAGGTGAAAGGTAACGTTGCCAAAGACTTGTGTTTTGTGATAGAAATTAAAGTCGGGACCTTTCAGCTGTGACCTGACTGCACTTACCATACAATAAATCTCACTGAGCAGTCACATTACAGAATTCAAACTGGCTTTTAAGGTTTTCCAGTCCAAAAATAACATATTAAGGAACAAGATAATATCCCATAGCTAATTATATATAT
>NC_091154.1:33672623-33730123 GCF_040958095.1 Procambarus clarkii | reverse complement strand
AGGAAATTGCAATAACATGATATAGTATATCTATGAGAAAATCATTGTTTGACCCCTATCCTGCTCCAGTGATTTTCTCATAGATATATAGTATTGTGATTTCCCTGTGTAAATGTAGATACTATATAAAGAAAGTTAAAAAATTATATGAACATTGTATCAAATCATATAAAAAACACTTGTTTACTCAGAAGTGTAGACATCATTACGAAATCTGTTTCAGAGACTGACCCAATTTCTAGTGGTGAAACAAAAAACATTCCAGGACATGTGGATGTGTCAGACTGCACTTTTTGGTGGTAAATCTTTGCCTAAAAGCACCATCGTTTATTTTTAGGATGCTAAATTATATGTATCGTTTCATTCTCAAGGTGTTTTTATAATTATTCTTTAATTTCTTGCTATCATAGCAACATTATTCTCTTCACTACCCCCATAAAATAATTTTCTCATCTTCTCTTGTCATCATATAAAGCCTTTGCCATCTCTACAGCTATCTTTGTCAATTTACAATTGAATTTCATACACAAGTACTGTACTTTGAACTGTGTCATGAGAAGTAATTTATTTCTCCAGCTGACGTTTTATTCACTAAATGGCATACTCTTCAATTAATCCTCTAATTATTTTTACCCCCTCTCATATTTACGAGGCTCCACTTTTCAAATCTCACTTTATTTCAGTTTGCATAAACTTGCCACATCGAACCTTTCCTTAAAAACTTTCACCACATCCAGGTTTTTGTGATCTACATTTATTCCTTAACTATTCTACACATCCATAAAAGCCTGCCTTTGTTTTCTGGGTCTTGAACAGGTTCAGGTCTCGGATTCAAAGCCAGATTTTTCTTTTTACTGGATGAATTCATGAACATAGGTGAGCTGTGCTTGACTGAGTTCATGACAGTGGTCAGCATGTAAAGAGTGGTTTGCAGTGGCTCAAATCACTAGCTGTCTTCTACCCCACCCTAACTTATCTAGGAATGCTCAGCTAGTGATGCTTAGGGTGTTCTGTGTGATTGTGCCCTTCATAGCATTCCTGCTGTCAGAGACTGCATATTGACCTGTTTCAACACTCACTGGTGGAGAACTTTGGCAAGAATGAAGCTGCCTTCCAATTCCATGTTTCTCAGATTAAGCAAATAATTTGATTTGGTATTGACCCAAATTTATGGCATGTGTGTAATGAGACTTACAGATTCTCTCTCAAGAAGTACTGAAGGAAAGTCTTTAGGCTTGATGATTGCAAAAGTTAAGTCATACAACATTTCCATAGAAAACTGATGCAAATATCCCAAAATGATCAGGTGAGTAACACTTTTAGTTAAATGTTTTAAATTGTTGAGCATAAAAAGCTGGTTAGGCTTGATGCAGTGTTCCTAGCCTACAAATGAACAATCCTGGGATGCGACCCACAATAGTACTAATTTCCAGGTACATTACCTAATTACTGACAGGGAATCAGAGGAATTGGGTATACGAAAACCTCCCCCAAACATCTCATCCTGCTTGGAAATTAAGGCCAGAGCGAATCAGTTTTTCCAGTCACTACATTCGTAGCCACCTTGACAAGTATAATGTTATTGAAGGTGCCCAGAATATGTCCAGTGGAGGGTTTTACACATTTGCTCTTGGGATCTACTTAAGTGTACTTCAAGCTTGTGAAATGTATGAGAGACTGAAATCAGGCTGGCAATGTAGATATAATTGGGCCTACTGTAAATCCAGTGTCAAGGAATTTTGAAGTGGTGGTAAATAAAGAATTGCATGTTAATTAATATACAAAATATGAGTTAATCATAGGAATAATATTAACTTTGCCCTAGTAATTACCTAAGTGTAATTACCGAAGTACAGTATAGTTACAGGATGAGAGCTACGTTCGTGGTGTCCCATCTTCCCACCACTCTTTGTCGTATAAAATACCTAGTGATACCACATTTAAGATTATACTGTGCAGTTTTAGTTCTCGTAATACAGAAGGGACATGAATCCTCCGAGAAATTTACAGAAGGATGATCAAGCTAATACCCAGCATCATATATTTTTATTAGGTGAGCATGAGGTTAAACTATCTTGAGAAGTGCAGAATGATGGGTGATATTACTGAAGTGAATGACTGAATGAGACATAATAAGAGGAATATAAATGATGTGATCGAAACACAAGACAGAAAGGTCATAAGCAAGCATTAGCTAATTAATACTACAGCAGTATTTATGTTGCATAACCTGCCAGGTAGTATCACCTTGGAAAATGTTGAAACATAGTTAGACAGAGATATGAATGAAAATATTTGGGTTCCAGTGAGGTTTGCCTCATATTGACTGGTAGTTTAATGCAATGCTCCATGTACACGTGAGTGCAAGTGTTTAATAAGCGTTTAGAAAATCAGTCTTTTGGTCGAAGTTTAGGGAAGGTTTAACAATGATTCACTTAGTATACGAAAGGAATGAACCAATAAAATGCCATTTTGATGGAAATCCATCTACAGACAGACAGACATCACTTTTACCGATGAATACCATATACTGTATAAGAGGTGCTTTTGTCCTCATACTCGGAAATAACACCACAAATTAAAATGTATGCAAATTTCTAGATATTCTACAAAAATTCATTTGGATCAACTTTGTCAAAGATGACAATGCAATTCATAATTAAAAAAATACATTATTTTGAATTATTTGTTTATTTCTTGTAATTTATCATTTACCATCACATTTGTTTTGTAGGCTTATATTACTGTAGCAACATTGTTTGCTTAGGAAGCTACCATATAATAATAAATTTATAACAGATGTTTAAGTATAAAGTTCTGTACAAGACTGTTTATTGTTGTGTAATAGCTCAGATCTGTATCTGCTGTACATCAATAAAGGTGTATGCATGCTACCTGTCACCAAATTTTTTTAATGTAAATTCTTTTAGAAAAGGTAATTTTGTTATTGTAATTATGCATCACAACAAATTTAAATGTCTATTGAAATAATTATCACAAATATTGTGAATTAATTTTAACTTACAGGTAGCATTTAAAATTATGACTTGGTGTCTCAAAGAAATGGCTTGAGAAATAAGTACACTTTTAAGTAATATTTTACCATCAGATTTTACTAGAGCATGCAAGAACACATTATATATCTATGTATTGAAAAAAATAAATTCCTCCATTTAAATACGCTTAGCATTATCATTTTAGCTCCTTCAGAGACCATTTTTTTAAGTTTTATATTTAATTGTTTAGGTGCCAGAGGCACATTTTGACTGTTTTGATGCCCATCACTACTGGTACATCCATGTTTGATATTGCCTTTAACAGGAAGATCCTTTAGGAAAACAAACATTATAGGTCACAGTTCTGTACCCAGCCAGGAAACCACTTCAAGGTTAACTCTTTGTCCTGCCTGCTTTAGAAGACTGACAGCAGAGGCATGGCGAACTAGCTCCAGGGAGTGGCCATCTACTGACAGCAAACGGTCTCCACATCGTAACTTTCCTTCAAGGGCTGCAGGGGATGACTGCACTACAAACAGAACATGTATAGGTTCAGCCCCTCGCTGGGGATCAGAGCCACCAACTATACTGAAACCAAGGGAAGCCCCAGGAGCCCTGTGCAGTACAACACTCTTGGAGATGTGTAAAGAGCGTGGCAACTTTTGCCAATACAGCCAAGATGGTACAAAGTTGGCAGATCCCACAGATGTCTCAGGACCATCTAACAGAGAAAGTGTGACGCCTATCAATTCTGCCGTAGCCTTCAGTAGTGCAACTGCTTGTCCATGCGTTAGTCCAAGCAGCGACTGTCCATTTACCGATAGCAACACATCACCCTTCTGTGAGAAAAATATATTAGCAAAGTATGAAACAGTTTTTAATTCAAAAGTACAATGGTAACAAGTCTACAAATAAGGTACCTAACTTCATCTCAAATGCCTTAGAATTGACCCTTTCCTTAACAAACAACTGTAGTAACCACTTTCCAGCCTAACTAAACATCCTGATAACTTAAAATAATTAGCATAAGACTTAAAACCAAGACTAAATCTATATCGATTCATGAAATAAGGCAAACATGATAAAGTATTTAGTTTTATATCTAAATGCATTTGCAATAGAAAGACCAGTATTATTCTTATACTGCATCTTGCACCAGTAAAGTCTCACTTGGATAATATATAAATGATATACAGTGTATTATGGTATAATAGGTATGGACATAGGTTCTCTCGAAAGCATCAGCACAGGAAGTGTAAGTTAATCCCTAGTATTAAAAATCTTTTTTATGAAGACAGGGTAAGGGAACTTGGGTTACATTCTCTTGAGACAGGAAAAATATATTTCAAATTTACAAATGAATGAAAGGCATTTAGAAGGGATATATAAAGGCCTTGAGATTATCAACAGTTCAGAACTTGTAGCAATGGTTGTAAATTTGATGAATTTTTATTAAAAAATGATATAAGCAAAATTGGTTTGGCAATATAATTGAGGATGTGAATAAATTGTTTTAAAAACAGGATACATATATGAGCGAAAATGAATGGATTTAAATAGAACCTAACCTCTATGAGCCAGTAGGACTATATTTCAGTGTACCAGTTATTAATCATGTTATTAAGAATGATTACTAATTTCAAACTATTAAACAATTGCCAAAACCAAGCTCTAGTTTCATCATCACTCACGGCCTAAACCATACCACAATCGTGCCATACCTTGATGTTTCGACACCTTCCGACAGGACCCTGGGGGTTAATGTTGGCAATGTAGATGGGAGTGTCACCCTCGTTGCTGTTCACTCCACCACCAATCCTCATGCCCAGACTCTCCCTTACAATCTGAAAATATGAACCGTAACACATTTTATGTACATGTGTTAGCACGCATTGCTCTTCACTAGTACATCATAGATATAATAATGTTTCTCTTTATGATGCATGGTATTCTCAGTTGGTATTTTTAACTATTAGGTTGTGTTCTGAAAATGGAAATGATTATTTACGATATGTACAGTACGTAGAGTTACGCATGTTTTATCACGATGTTTATTTCCTCCATGAGTGACCCCCCATTCATTATATACATAAAATGTATCGTCAACGAGTCGTAAATTACATTGTAAATATTTTTAAAAGACACAGCTTAATGAAGCAAATTACAAAGTTATTATTTTAATTATGATTCTTAAGTTTCATTTCATGAACAGTATTGTATTGTACTAGCCCGTCCTCCAAGCAGACCCAAAAGTGATTCCATGCACCCGCCAAACCCCCCTGTTTATGAATGAAAAACGGTTTACACACAACTCGCAACTGATTTCGTTCGAACACTTCCGGAACAAGTGCTTCACTGACGAATTTTATTCGAACCACAACGCTGTAAATGCTTCACCCATTTATTTTTATTATTTTTAATGAACGAACCGTTAGTGTGTACATACCTTTTTAATGGTGACATTCTTCTGCTGAAGCTGATTGTTTTCAGTGTGCATTAAGCGTTTGAGTCCTGCCATGATATCAAGAGAGTCTTCAGGTGAGCGAGCACCTCTTGGAGTAGCAGGTAATGAAATGGAATCGTGGTGGAGACTGTGTTCAGATGATGACGGGTGTTGATCGCGGAGGTCCTGCTCCTGAGTAGGGTCAGCTGGCAACTGGTGATGATAGTGTTGGGAATCAACAGAAGTTGAGTGTCGATGGTGGTGGTGGTGGTGGTGGGTTGGAGGATGATGGTGACTGGATTCAGTGTCGTCAGTATCTGATGTGCAGTACCCAGGAGAGGAAGTGGTGGGTGAGCCACCTCTCGAGGGAGACCCAACGCCGCCACCAGCCTCAGAAGGCAAACGGGTGCTTGGTGAAGACATCATGGATGACACAAGACTGTGATCACTCAGAGAATCACAAGAAGCAGATCGCCCATATTCCATGGCACCACAACCACTGTCACTTGCACTTCTGTGGCCAGCAGATCCATGGAACTCGCTGTCAGTTGCTGAACTGTTGCGCCAGTACTCAGGGGAGTGGGCGGTCGTATCAGAGCCTGACACAAAGGCAACAGCCGGCCCGCGACTTACCACAAGGCTTACATGTGTATGACTCTGCTGTATGAGGCGCGAGGCATGGTCAAGGCGAGCATAGCGCACATCAGCACCATTGATGGCCAGGATGCGGTCGTGTGGGTGGAGTTGGCCGTCCTGTGCGGCCACAGAGCCATCAAGTACCTCCATGACGAAAATACCAGGCTCAGTACGCCTCCCTCCTAGCTTGAGCCCCAGCTGTCGGCTTGTTTCCTTGCATAAAGTTACTGCCACCATTTCCCCTGAAAAGATGAATATCAGTAATATTTAAAGACTTTATAATTTCATATAAATTGAAAGCAAACCTTCCCTGGAAATAACAATATTGTCAAAGATCACAAGCAAGCACTTTGAAAACATTTTGAAATATAATCTGTCATGATTTGGAATTTCTGTTGAAACGAAACATGTAAAACGGCAATAAAACTTGTTTCTAGACGATGGGTTTGTTATTAAATTTGGTCCGCCATATTGTCAGACTGCGTCACTTATGATGTGTCAACAAGACTACGATACCTCATTAAAAACACGAATTGATCGTAACGTTGAGTGATGTGACCGACTACGAGGTAGTAGGCTGTCTAATAAATCTCGGTATGAAACAAAATATGGTTGATTTTTGTCGTTCGTGATTGTGCCCTTGTTCAGGTGTACTGTGGTTGTGTCGTGTGTTGTATTGTATTTTGAGTGGTCATATGTAGTTGTCATCCGTGGTTTGTCATCTGTAGTTGAGCCATGTGTGGTTTGTCAAACACCTGCAACACAAGGACCTATCTTATTTCATTGCCCATTCAAAATCAGTTGACAGATGTAAACCTTACTTGCGCTCAAATTAAACACAAACTATCAGTACGCATGGAAATAAAGTAGATCAGGAAAAAAAGGTAGTATAAAAAGTAGCACGCGTATTAAAATGGGAACTCAACAGTGTGAATTTGATTGAAATCGCTGAGAGTCATTGGTAATTAGTTACGTCTTGGGAAATTTCACTACAATGAAGTAAAGGCTGCAAGACAGACAAGTGAACAAATAAAATGGCTGTATGGAAGCATGATGTGTGTCAACCGTGACGTCATCGTCCACGAATGCAAGAGCCTGAAGTCGCCAGTGTTGCAGAGGTGTACCTCATTTCTCGGTATGTATACACTCATATTTTACGTTAGTTCTTGACTATATTCAGGACTTAGTGGTCGGCTATACTTGCTAACTGTCCACTAAGCACTTGCGAGGGCCTTAATAACTCTCCTGCGGTTGACAGGCTAATGGTCAACAACAAACCGAGCCAATATCACCCGATGTCGCTCGGCAGAAACCGGCCCGGCGTCAGTTGTCAACCGGCTAGTCGATCGGTAGTGCCACGAAGTCAGTGTCCAAAGTTCCCAATGGAATGGTTCGGCCCCTATTGTTACTGGTGGGTAAAATTACACTGGCAGTTTATAGAGGAAGTGGGTCAAAAGAAGAGCCTCTGGGATTCCTCAATATCCGTTGATATTTTGTTACACTGTGGAAAGTTGTCAGGAGACATGTTTTAGTAAATGAGGTGAACTGTGCAGTGTTTAGGGAACTCTGTGCAGTGTTTAGGGAACTCTGTGCAATTTGAGGTTCAGTGGAAAAAAGACAGAATTTTTAGTGAAACTATGCAGTTTGGGGCAGTGAGAAACCCATAAATATTTGGTGAAAGGTTAGAACAGTATTTTGACGACAAAGACTAAAGGTGTTTATGGCGAATTGTGAGACAGTACAACTATTATTCGCGGAAATTTGTAATTAAGCAAACAGGAACAATTATACTTGTAGTGAGAATTACTTTGCTTAATGGTGGCTATAGAGAGAGCGTCAGTGGTGATCAAGTCAACTTTTTATCACCTGCTGCAGTACATGAGGAAGTGTTAATTAAAATGGTGACAGTGATAATAGTTAACAAATAATTGAAATTCTAAGGACATATCAAGCCCGACTTCAGTATCTTTTACTGCAACTGAAGGAAGATATGCTGAAAGAACCTGAGAGCGAATAGTGAAAAGATCCGTGCTTAACAAGAGGACGTCTGGGACATCTTAAATTGGTAAGTCAACTTTTGGTAGTTTTTTTTGTAGCTGTTAGGCGGTCACAAGTTGTAGTATAATAATCTTCCTTTGGGCGATCCTGTTATAATAATCTTACCTGTTATGGTAAGGGATTGACTTCCCCAGTGGGCTCCCCTTCACTCGTGTGATTAGCCTCGCTAAGAGGACAGGATTAGTCGCTGTTGTCTATATGAGCTTATTGAAATAATCGTGTATTACTCAGTGTTTCAGTTAATTCAATGTATAAAGATAGATCCACAACAAATAAGTTTCGGGAAAACTAGTGAAACAGGTTCAGGTGCAAATGGTTATGGGACATGTTTTTATATGTATCATTCCTATTCTTGTTAATGGTGATATTGTGGTTCTGACACAGTGGTGAAGCGTGCATAATTTATTGTAGGGTTGTGGTTATTCATGTCCACCTTTATGAATACAAATGTGTGGAAATACACTGTATGATTTACGAAATGTATATGCACAAAATAATAATGGTGTCTTCTAAAGAAAATACGAATACACGTCGAGTAACACAACCAGGATTTTCAGGAACGTACTCTTCGTCTCACAGCACTACAATCATCACAGGTGCCCCGAATTTCAAACAACGTAAATATAATAAAACTTACAATATATTTTGAAACTCCTCTCCACAAATATTTCATTGTAACGCGAGTAAGTTTTTATCATATCGGCAAAATAGTGTTTTATATCAAAGGGTGATAAAATCCAAGACGGCGCGTGAGTCGATGGTAACCGCTATAGCTATCTCAATGGCTAATTTGAACGCTGACAAGATAACAGATTTCACTATCTGTTCTTTTTTATATTAGTATTAAAATTCCTGTCAACACAGTTTCAGTTCAGATTTGCAATACTCTACCCTCAGTTTTTTTTTATAACCGGCTAATTGTAAAAAAGTTTTAGAACAAATTCTCATTCAGAAGTAGTGTAAGAAGTAATTATACTAAAGATGGGGGAAGTAATAAGTTACACAGTATTGGGCTGATAAGTATTGTTTAAGATTTGTAATGAATCAAAGGCTACTTTTGCTGGCTAAAATGGTTTAATGTATACCTTGATGATGCGGTGGAGCACTTGTTGACTGAGGCGAGGCTGCTCGGTAAGCCTCAATCCTTTCCCTATAGACACCGAGCCTGAGCACCGTCTGGGGACGCCTCAGAGCCTGACACACCACCTGGTGAGTGGCTGACGTCATGTCTACACCGTCCACCTCGATGATCTGGTCGCCAGGCTGCAGGCGGCCATCTTGGGCCACCAACCCGTCTGGGAACACCTCCTGCACCACCACACATCGCTGTAGATATTCATAGCCGGTTAAGAATAATCATGTAGGCAATTGAATTAGTTTGTTATCGAACCCATCCTATGTGCGGTTGGGGGGGGGGGAAGAGTAGGTTAATCACATAATGGGTTCATGAACTAGACCCCGATGTTCTTTGGGGAAAGTAATTCAAATAATATTTTAAATTTGTGGTAAACTAGTTAGAATCGGTTTGCATTTGCTTCGGATTTATTTGTGATAATTTTGTGTATTCATTTCGCTCTTTAAAATGCTATAATTTTAGTTGAGAACGTGAACACGTAAAAGTAGCGTGAAATCACACGCAAGTTGGGATATAACGTGAAACGAAAAACAATATATTGTGAATCACTTTCATTGTATATGGAAAGAAAGTACATATACATAAAAAGTAAAAGTATTTTTTTCTTTTATACAGCCTGTCGTCTCGAGCTGCCGCAAGGGACAGAAAATGTATTGAAACACCCGGACCTAATCTAACCTAACCGAGCGACCTATTAATAGAAACCTAAATGTTTGTGAGGGGGCACAAGCTCGAAAAACATATCGCATTTTGATGTTAAAATCCTCAACGGACAAAATATGATTTATATTTTACACCACATTCAAAATACACACATTTCATCTTTTCTATGCGTGGGTCGCTTGGTAAGGTTTGATTAGATTCGGGTGTTTTGGTACAATATTTTCTGTCCGTGGCGGCAACTCGAAAGGACGGGCTGGTACATAAATTCTTGTATTGTGCTAAAAAACTAAATAATTCATAGCATACATAATGAGATGAAGATGTATTACAATTATTTGGGGGTACATGCGGATTTATTTACAACCTCACTGTATAGCTTATCCTAATCACGCGATTATGTTGACCTGTTGTTTTTCATAGAAAAAAACATGGAAAATATTCATACAGTAACTATAGGCAATGTTCAAGTTACCGAAGAAACAAGGTAAAACTGCATGCACATGTGTCTAGCAGTTGCATAAATTACATATGTGAGAAAAAGAACATATTTTCATTGAATTTGCCTAAGAGGCTACAATGTCTAATGGTCTCGACTAGGACAGGAAGCCGACGGCTCGTCAAAGGTCACACCTACTGTTCCTGAAAAAAATTTCCAAATTAATTTTTAACTCCAGTATTATCTTGGCATTGATAGCTTCAGCTTGTGGACGATTACATGGGTTTACTACCATATGGGTGTTATAGCATCCCCTGTCATCAATCCTATATTGCGCCTTCTTGAGGTTGTTGCCCCTTGTATGAGTTACATTGGACATTTAAATTATTCTGAATATATTAAGTATTTGTTCTGGATCTTTCAATTTGATCAGCTTCTCGATGAGATCAGCCCTGTCAGGTCCGGTGTCAAGTGTTACGCCTGGGTCCCTCAACCTTTCCTGTGATAATTTTTTGTGGCTCTGCGTTCATCCTTTCCAAAGTAGATACTGTATGTTCTATTGACCTCGTGCTTTTTTTTGTTTTGCTTTACCCACTGTTTTATTAATTTTTAGTATCCTGCCGTTTATTCCAAATGCTTTCAATTTCTGCGAATATTTCGTGGGTGCTTTGTTATCAAAAGTTTAGAAAATTTCACAGAGACTATCTACTGGAAGTCCTTTTATGTGTGTGGTTGGTTACCGTTTCCAAAAACGTAGGTAGGCTTTGATTTTTACAAAACCATGTTGTGTTGATTTTGCTTGATTGTGCACTGTGAGGTGGTGAATGGTTTCCTCCATTAAGATTCTCTACGCGAGCTTACAAATTTGTGAGAATAGTGATGATTCTATTATATTATATTCTTCTATTCTTATAGTGGTGATGATGAATAGGGGTGATTTGCTTAGATTTCTGCTGAACTTTTTCTGCCTTGCTGAAGTTGGAGGTGACATTTCCATATGTTACGCATTTGATTTATGTCAGGACCAGACAGTTTCACAATTATATACATTCTGCTTTTGTTATCAACTACAACTCTGTGGGACCTGATCTCTTTAACAATTAAAAACTAAGTAGGCTAAAAAAAAATTAAATTATAACATAATCGTACTTAAAATTTTATTTTAATTAAATTGAAATTGAAATTGAAATAAGTTTATTGAGGTAAAATACACACAAAGGGATGAGGTAGCTCAAGCTATTATCACCCCGTTCAGTACATCGTGTTAATACATACATATAAACACATCACAAACAATAAACATATTACCAAACATTCTGAGAGATAAACATCTACATTTCCTAAAATTGAAATTGTATGTCAAAAGCAAGCGAAGAAACAGAAGAATACAAAGGAGATTAAAGTAAAAGAGGAGGGGCTACTCACTAGAGGAGTGTCGGCGCCGCCTACTATAGTGATGCCTAGAGTTGTTGGTCCTCTTGGGATCTCGATGTGCGAGATCTCCCCCTCCAAGATGGGCAGCCGGGTGATGCCTGTCGATGTAAAGCAAGCCGCTCAGACAAATGTTAGGTATCAAAGTAACACATGTATTGGTAAACGGTAACATAAACGTAAGTGAGGCGAGGATTTCTTTTTGTAATATTTTTTTAGAATAACTTATTGGAAATGCAAAGTTACCAACTTAGCAGAGCATAACTTCAGAGAAGGGAAAATATAAATCTGAGTTTTAAGTAATTATCGTGATAAATCGCTATGATAATACAACATGGCAATATAACAGGTTGAGTTAAAAAGCTCCACAGACCGTCTTTTTTTTAATAAATAAAATCAAAGATGTTGAGACATAGTTCTCGTTGGTGCGAGATTCAACAAGTGTCGTTGCGTCCCCATCTGTCAGCAGTATGTCAATTCAGCATACGTATTATAGATGATAGCGGTAACCCCTAATAATTTGTTATTTTACTGCAAATTGGTAAAACACAACCACTTTCATTAAAGCTGATATACCGTTGCAAATTTTCTTTTGCATATGAGTATATAAGTTATGTTTGACATTTCTGAAAATTTCGAACAAGACTGATATATTTCAGTATTGACCGATGAAAACTGAAATATAGTAACCATCTTTTCTAGTTCATATTTGTAGGTCAGACTACATGAATACATCGAAACGCTTCTCGCTATATACACAGTTTACTTTTACTCTCAACTCTTGAGTATCATTTTGTCATGCCTTGAGGCTCGTATTCAAATTTGAGGTAGAGTACTTGCTTAAATGGACATTCAGAATTAGATGTGAATACGCATTTTGATAGATCAATTTATAGTGTACCACACTAACCCCGCAAATAAGAAGAGGCATCCATTTTTGCCCGTCTGACTTGGACATGTATAAACACGTCAAAGTTAGACGGGCAAAGATGGATGCCTCTTTTTTTTTTGGGGGGGGGGGAATCATACTGAGTTAGTGTGGTACACTAACAAGGGAACAGAGGTGAAAACTAATTATTAATGCCTTTGTGGTTCACTTTAATAATTGTTTTCAGTATCAGAGTAGTGGGCAAATGGATTGCGCTGAACAAGGGCGGATCTACTATGAAACTAACGAAGCTTAAGCTTCAGAAGCCGATTTTATTCACATTGGTTAAAAATATTGGGTTCATATCTCAGATTTAATCAAAATCTGAGATGTAGTGGTTAAATAAAAAGTATAGTGATTTGTCTTGAAGCAACCCCACTGAAGAAGTTAACATTAGTTACTCAGCCCTGGTTGCGAAGGGGGTCCCCCGTAACGGTTCAAGCAGGGCCTCACAAATTGTAGGTCCGTTACTGGTTGGTATAGACTACACAGAGCTTCAAATGTAGATAGAACAGAAGTAAATAGCTTCGGGAACCGGTATCTGTCGATTGAAGATTTAGAGGCGGGACCAAAGAGCTGAAGTTCTTCAAGCACAGTTAGACGAATACTTTCATCTTCGTTGAACTCAAAACTTCAAAAAGTGCTTTAATTATCGTTATATGTGCTTTGTCTAAAACATATTGGACTTGACGATCGCTAGCTAGCCTATGTAATTGTAATCAAATAAAAACAATAATGGATAAAATTTTATCTCCGAGGATTGCTCGGGAGAAATAATTAACATTGTTGCAGGAAATACCAGGCACTAGGAAACCTTTTTTCTCTATCATTTATTGACTGAAAATTTAGCAGCACTTGCAACCTCAAAAATTTCTCATCAAATTCCAATAATTTCGAGATTTTGTCTTAGAAAATTTCACGGGATTCTGGTCGTCAGAATACAAGATAGTAATCATTTATGCAGTAGCGTCTCTGGTGGCTCGTCTTTCTTGAGCGGATAATGGTAAAATTCATACAACAGAACTGGAAACAGCAAATTTATTAATTTTTTTCAGGGAAAATTATTGGAAAATGCATTATTCTTTTAAGAAATTGTAATTACTGACATGGTAAAATTGATAAGATATCTAGGAATTGCCAAACTCAATTATGCCTAGCATGTTTCTAAAACTTTTGGTATGGCCACCTTTATGAACTTCATTACTTGAAGTATATAGTTTTAACTCGAACATTTTTAGACGGTTAAACGTTGCAAGTCATCGAAAATAATTCGCTGCGAGACCAAAAAATTGACTGAATCGACAAAATATAATAACTGATATGCATTGAAAGGTGCATTATTTAAAGAGGGGAAAATGAATTTGTTTAATTCACATAATAAAATTGTGTCGTACGATATCTTCAATAATGCAAAACACGAATTACACGCAGCGGCGCACATTCGAAATACAATTGTCTCGTTTAAAGTCTGGGGGAACGTAAAAGAAAGGACAAAAGAATATTGTGTCAGTAGTGGCTGGCTTGTCTTGAATACATAATGAAAATGGAAAGTGTTGAAATTGACTTTTTTTTTTTTTACTTTATTCTATACTGTAGCCTAGTTTTTTTTTATTTTGTGCTAAAACAATGTTGAATTTTGTTAATATTATAACCCATCATAATGAGACAGACATTGCAGCCAAATTAGCGTGCAACAAAGATGAAGTTGAATTAGATCTAGGTATCCCCGTCTCTACTGTCAAAACTGTATTGGTTCAAACATTCAGGTCTGATAGGTAAGAAATTACTGACTCCCAACGACCTGAAAGTACTAGTATTGAAAGCTATGATTTGTTCAGATCTGAAACCTATATCTATGGGCAGCACAAAACGTTCACCAGACTGTGCGACACAGTGGTTGCAAGGATCAGGTTGGGTTACCGTTACCTGTGGCAGGTGGCTACAGGTGACGGATCTCCCAATCCTGAGCACCCCAGGTGCAAACTCTGTGAGCAGGAACTGCGGCATGATCTCTCACACTACATCACCAAATGCCCAGTCATTAGACCTTTCAGACCAGTTGGCATGAGGTACCTGGAGCTTTGCAATTACTTTATTCACTCTCGTATTCTTGAGGATATCCTCATATTGCACCCAAAATTTGGCAGTGCAGGATACTAAACATATGGCCCTGTATGACTAACCATCCTGCGAGATGGGAATTTTTATTACCACTGCTACCTTATTCACTCTTGTGTTGATGATATCCTCAAAATGCATCCGGAGTCTGCCAGTGCAGACTGCCCATCACATGCCTCTGTATGACTAACCATCCTGTGTAATGGGGATTTTTTAGCATCACCTAGTTAGCTTTTTTAACACTCTGTACTCCACTTCATATAGTCTAGGGTAGCTGCACCAATCCAGATGTACCTTACGTATTAATAAAAAAAGTTAATATTATCTACCATATCTTGAACATCATCTCAATATTATTCCCAACATTTACCTACATGAAGAGAATGCCCTGTCAGTCGATCTGACCACTACCTACGGCCCACTCGTGGTATTTACAACCTACATATCCCCAAGCCAGCACTCTATACCGCCAAGAGCAATTCATAAGGTTACTTAAAGTGCTTGTTACTTAAACAATCTTGTCATCTGTGTATTGTGTTAAAATTCATGAAGAAATGTGTACTACGTGGAAGCTACACTGTATGATAGGAGGAGGTTCATAGATGAGGATTGAAATTATCAGGAGGAACCACCAAGCTTGTATGACAATATAACACTTAGAAGAGATGTGAGAAAAGATAAACAGCTGGAACAAACGACGGAGTTAGAGGCAGCCAGCTACTTGGACCATCAGATACCGAATAACGACCCTTCAAGAAGCTATGGCGTCTCTTTACCGCCATGTCAGAGTGGATGGACATTATACATGGTGTGTATGATGAACATTTTATTAGGTATATTTTTGTACAGCGTCTATTAGTAAATAATATAAAAAAAATGAAAATTGTTGATTATGAAGTTTTCTGTATAATTATGAAAAATAGTTTGAAGTTTTTGGAAAAATTTGATTTGAGGATGTTTATAACCTTCCCGGCTTGGTGCCTTCTTTTGATAATTACTTACCTACATGTCTGTATGTTGATATGATAATTTTTGTATACATGTGTGTTATGAGGATGTTTGTATGACTGTTGATATTTTTGTTGAGGATATTTGTATGCCTGTGTGCTGATATGAGGGTTGTTTGCCTGTGTACTCACCTAGTTGTGCTTTGGCTCTTTGGTCCCGCCTCTTAACTGTCAATCAACTTGGTAAAGATTTGTGTATTAATATGAGGATGTATGCCTGTGTTGATATGAATAGGTTTGTATGTCTGTGTGTTGATATGAGGATGTTTGGATGCCTGTGTGTGTTGATATGAGGCTGCTTCTCTGTGTTCATCTGTTATTTTTGGTTCATTGCTCATCTGCTCCTTTATGGTTTTTGGTTCAGTGCTTATTTTTGGGTTCAGTGTATAGTGCTGAACTACGGTATTTGTTATTTTGGGTTCAGTGTTGTAACTTAGCTTACCCTGACAATTTCTCATCCATTAGCTTAAATATATTTGTCCCAGGAAGGTAAGAAAGATGCAAATGATTCTCCCACATTTGAAAATTATGTGCTACCTCGCTTTCACCTTCCGTGTGAAGATAAGATTTCTAGGACCTTTCCCATTTCCTCCGTCCTCTTCTTCCCGTACTCACTTTTTTTTCTACCTAGTTTTCACTTCTTCCTTCTCTACCTCACTTTCACTTCTTTCTTCGTCCTTCCTTGTTTTCGCCCTGCACTCCCTTCTTTCCTATCATTTTTAGTTCTTTCTCCTTCCTTATCTTTCCTATCTCACTTGCATTTCTTTCTTCCTCATCCTCTTCCCTTTCTCCCTTCTTTTCTGCCTCACCGTCTTCCTCATATTCTTTCTCTCACTTCTTTTCTATCTCATTTTCGTATCTTTATCTCCTTTCCCTAGCTCACTTTGACCTCATTCTTCTTCTCTCGCTTCCTCCTTTCTCTTTCTCAGCCTCCTCGCAGGAACTCTGCTAGCATGGTGAAATATGTCTACACCCGCCGGCTCAGTCTGGAAATTGCAATATTCCGAATAGGACAGGAATACTCTGGACTGAAGAGCTGTTTCCTCAGTAATAATGACAAGTCGAGCAAGGCTCAAGCGCCTCGTTAAATAGTTTAAAAATTCCACGACTTAAATGCGTCTATTGTTCTATCATGCAACGTTGCAGGAGTTTGCGAATTTTAATGACATTTTGAAAAATGACAAGTTGTCTGATTCCTTAAAAATTTACTCGTTCACTTTTTGGACGTTAAGAATACGAAAGTGTAGAGAATAGTTAATGGTCACAAAGATTAGTCAAAATTCAATTGGACAACTGGATATTGGATTAATAATTAAAGCTGCCATGCAGCTCATAGGAGTAGGGCTCGAAATCCTTCTCAAAGACGGACTTGGTTCTGGAACACAATCAAGTATAATATTGCATAGTTTATGCTGTCGCTCAGCATCACCCTTGATGTAATTTGTTGTTAACAGTTGAATATAGAGATTGATAATTAGTAATGTTATGAGACAAATGAGAGGGTACATTGTAATAATACTTGGTCTTACTTGGCGCAAATTCCTTCTACAGCGACCGACTGTAAGAGAAAACCTGCTGTACTCTGGTTGTGTCTTAACACTGGTCAGTCTTCAGCTTTATTTAGGTCTGTTGCTGCTACCATGTATACATCATGAGTGCTGATGTAATTAATATTAATGATACTGCCTAAGGGGAAGTTAATTGATGCACATGGTACGTTAGGTGTTAGACGAGTGACAATATTGGTAGGGAGGGAGGGTGAACAATGGGTGTGGGTGCACGTAGCGTGTTATTGTGTTGAGTATGGTGGACGGTTATGAGGAGGGAAGATGCCAGGTGATGGTGAATACGTTGTGTGTCATTGCCTAGGGTAGCGAGAGGGGTAAAACATACGCCGCTAATATTCCTAGAATTATTACTAGGGGAGAGGGAATGTTTGCCGCTATTGTAGGGTGAAGAGAATTTAGTGAATGAATTTTGTTACTGTTGAGTTTAAGCGAATCCGGAATAATACTTTTTGTATACTTTTGCATAGGAAATAGAATAAGAGGTGGTCAGTATTCCTGTACTGGTCTAGTTGTGCTTGTGAAAGTTGAGTTTCGGCTCTTTGGTCCCGCCTCTCAACTGTCAACTGGTGTACAGATTCTTGAGCTTATTTGACTCTATAAAATATACATTTGAAACTGTGTGTATGGAGTCAGCCTCCAGCACATCGCTGCTTAATGTATTGCATTTGTTAACTACTCTGACACTGAAAAAATTCTTTCTAATATGTCTGTGGCTCATTTGGGTACAGAGTTTCCACCTGTGTTCCCTTGTTCGCGTACCACCCGTCCATTGTATGTAACCACGTACCACCCGTGTATATTGTGCTGATTGTATGATTGACAATGGGGAAACAGTTGGTTTAATGTTATAAAATATTTGTTGATTTCTTATTTTTTTACGAGTACTGTACGAGTATATAGTTTCCAATTTTCAATGACAGGAAGCGTGGTAAATTTATCGAGGCCTTCCTAGTCGTTCAACCTGTTCTCTTGAATAAAACATTGTATTGTGACGTATAAATTCCCACCGTCAAAATATGATGTATTGTAGATCATAACGTGTCTCAAAAGTGACGCACTTCCCCGTTTTCTATTCATGGGTCCTCGGTTAGGTTAGGTTCGGGCAATGTAGTACATCATTTTTTGTGACATTGTGGGAACTCGAGAGGACGGACTGGACTAACTACTGACCAAGCAAACCCACAACAGTTTACTCGAACGCCTCGCTCTGCTGGAAACTCGAACCCAGGACCATCTGGCCGTGAGTCGACTATGTTGATCATTGCGCTACGGTAGGAGAACAGGTGAATCGTGCATATTTTCCTTAATGTATTCAAGTAGATATACGCTTACTATTGAAGTAGTATGCCTAGCCACTTGGGCTGGACGGTAGAGCGACAGTCTTGCTTCATGCAGGTCGGCGTTCAATCCCCCGACCATCCAAGTGGCTGGGCACCATTCCTTCCCTGCCCCGTCCCATCCTAAATCCTTATCCTGACCCCCCTTTCCAAGTGCTATATAGTCGTAATGGCTTGGCGCTTTCCCCCTGATAGTTCCAATTGAAGGCAAGTAATTGTACACTGAGCTCATTATTTTAAACGGGTTTCACGAACACAGAACAGCGGATAACAAAGCTAATAATACATGCAGTAAGGCCGGTATAAGAACTATTATCTTGAGGTTATCTTGAGATGATTTCGGGGCTTCAGTGTCCCCGCGGCCCGGTCCTCGACCAGCCCTCCACCCCCAAGAAGCAGCCCGTGACAGCTGACTAACACCCAGGTACCTATTTCACTGCTAGGTAACGGGCATAGGCTGAAAGAAACTCTGCCCATTGTTTCTCGCCGGCGCCCGGAATCGAACCCGGGACCACAGGATCACAAGTCCAGTGTGCTGTCCGCTCGGCCGACCGGCTCCTCCCTACTCACTATGCACGAAATCCACACAACACTCGACGTGTTCTTTAGTAAAAATTTAAACTTGTTTGAAAAAAATCGATCAATATATATTTTTTATTTAATTTCGATTGTTTATATTAACCACCGCCATCATGGTAAGGTACCGTGATGATATCAAGGAAAGCGCTAAACTTTTCGACTATATAGCGCAAGGAAAGGATATCAGGATAAGGATTTAGGATAATTTGGAGGAAAGGAATGGTGCCCAACTACTTGGACGGTCGGGGATTGAACGCCGACCTGCCTGAAACTAGACCGTAGCTCGACCGTCTTGTTCAAGTGAACATTAATAAAAAAGAGTTGTCAGTTTTTTATGGAAATTCTTATAAAATAGTGATGATAATTGGATTAAAAAATTCGCGAACTATACATTAAGTTATTTACGTCAGGAAAAGTAATTTAGTAAAGTGTGGCTGGCGTTACTTCCTTTTTGCGCGCGAAATATTCGAAACTCAAAACATTTTTGTTTTCAATTTAAAAATGTTTGTTAGTTTTCATATGTTTTTACGCAGTGAACAGTATACAAAATCTTTAAAAGTTTCACAATTTTATTTGTTATTTTGTAAAACTAATTTAATAATTTAAAGTAAATGATTATATCAACATTTTAACTCAAACAATACTAAATTATATTACAATATTATTTGTTTGCTGTCAGCTATTTCAAAATAATCTGTTAATACAGTAGATGGAAGGTTTGAGCTTCTATCTACTTTAAAAGAGTTGATTAAAAGCACAAATACTGAATGTTTTTAATCAATAGAGTTGATTCCGGGAGTCAAATTCCACTCAGCCCGGTCTCTGCCCAGGCCTCCTGGTTGATGGTTGATCAACCAGGCTGCTGATGTAATTGAATCACAGCGTAGGCATAATTGTACTCTTAAAATTAATGCATGTAGTTATTTAAATCACAGAATTAGTCATCGTTTCACAATTTTGTTTATTAATAAGAAAATTGTGCGAACGAAACGAATAACATTCCTTGTTCATCCTGAAGAGATCAAAGAAAGGTTGAATGCAGGTAAGGAGATAGAAGAGAGAGACTCGTAGGCAGCTAGTGAGGCTAATCAGGCGGGAAGCCTTGCTGAGTACACACGGAAGCACTAATTAAACGGAAAGGTTCTGTTCCTGAGGCTATCGGTAATTGGTTGTGCTTGATGAATGAGACGAAGCGTCGGGCAGTTGATTGACATTTACATTTTTGCATTAATTTTTTTCTCATATTTCACTAGATGAATTTAGTTGATTTTGCCCTTAATCTATATGATTTATTTCTTATATATATAATATATACATATACTGAGCACATACCATGTTCTATAGAGGCAAATGGAAACTCTGAAAAAACATTTTCATCCATCACTTGACAAACACCAGAGAAAGTACATAATACTCGTGGACACAGCAAACATGTGTCACATATTTAATAACCCTCGGGAGATTGATAGGGTTTAAGCCGAACACCAAGCCAGCCATCTTGAGCTAAAATTAATAGCTTGTTTCTTACCGTAACTTCATACCCTTCCATTGAGTAAGAGAATTCTGAACTAATGCGTGAACACATTTTTTCTGAGGAAATTATCGTAGTGACCAGCTGACATTACCAAGACAATTCATAGTGTACAAGCTTCGTGAACAAGATAGTTAGCAAATATGAATTTACTTGTGAACGATAAGCGGGAATCAGCATCGTATTTTCAGATGAGAAGGAATCGACAATTTTCAATGCATGTGTAACCAGCAGAGAAGCAGTTATGCTTATGCCTGTTTTGAATGGATAAATTATTCTAGCACATAAGTCAAGATGAATACAAATGCTATAACTGTACAGTACGTGATGTTCTAAAATGGTATAAGTCTAGTAAGGACAGAATCAGTCATATCATAATATTTGACATAAGATATTTGGCAAATAAAAGTAATGAGAAAAACTACTATGGAATCCATAGTTACAAGGAAATGAGCGTAAATACTATATTAGTGTTTACAGTACGTCAATAAAATGGTGGTCCAAAAAATGGTGGTTATTCCACGAGAGACTGCTTAGTCCGTCAGTAGCGGAGGTACCCATCCTTGTGTTATGTCAACAACACAGGAGTTCGTCGTCCTGTGAACCTCGCAGTATACCAAGACCTCGCCCACCTACCAGGGATATACGAAGCTCGCAGGAGAACCGAAGACTTCTCCAGCCTAGAGGTAAGCGTGTACAGTTAGCCTCGTTCTCGACTCTCAGTCGGGGAAAAAATAGGTTGGTAGTCACTACCTTAGAGAACCGTTTGGTAGAAAGGCGGGGTCCAACAGCTCGATCCCGCGGGCGCAAATAGTAAAAATTCACATACATTCTTGTCTCCACCCTTCATAGTTAACGAGACGTACAACCAAACCCTGACAAGACGTACATCACAGAAGAGGAAACTAAGAGACGCACAAAGTCTAGTCAGCCAGTAGGGATTAGCATGAAAGCCAGTCTAGTGCTCCCCACCGCTTGCTCCAGACACTTAGTATACAATTCACCATCTTAACAGCTCTGAGGATTTGTCTGAATTGGTCCCCGTCGTTCCCAGACGACTTGTCTGGGGATTTAGGGCACGCTGTAGGTGTAGCAGCTGGCCGACCTCCCTCGCTGCTAATCCTTAAATATAGTTCATGGGAATGAGGTGCCAATGGCACCATCTCTGCATGGTAATCCATAAATATATTGCTGCAATAGGAGGTCCAACTGGCCATTATCTTCGCTGGAAATCCCGAAATATGGTGTACCGAAGAGCGTTTACTTGGTCACCTCCCTCACTCTTAATCCCAAAATACAATGCAATAGGACACGAAGTGCCACTAGCTGTAGCTATCCTTGGTAATTCTTAAATACCAAAACGCTTAAATGTGTAGCCTAGTGCACGGTATCTTAAAATACAAGTATGGTGCATTCCTGTAGGTAATGAGATCTTTACTGGTTAAATAAATTACCGTTATAGGAAATAGTAAAAATACTACAAAGATTCTCTTAATATTCTTAGACTGCTTAAAACTACAGAAATAATATTTTTTTATGGCTTGGTACTTTATACAAACTTAACGCAGTAATAATATGCGTCAGTCTCAATAATGTAAATTGGAATTTAATTTATGTTGAAAAAGAGTCATTGGCATTTTTATTTGCTAGGATTATTAACTTGAATTATTTCTCAGATTTATTTGCTATAGCGTTTTTTAAATTGTGTAAAGACAGCGTCGAAATATAAAACTGCAGGTCCAAATATAACCGAAAATATAGTCTTAAAATACCCCAAAAAACCTAATAAATTTTGTGCATGTATAATATTATACAACGAACTGTAACGTAAGGATTACAATTTTACAACAAGATATTTTCCTTAAAGGTAACATTTGCCACAACACCAGTGACCATCTCCACCATTGCTGTCCCTCTCAATCCATCATCAACCACCATCATCATCATCCATTACCTCCCTTATCATCCATCACAGCGGTCATACATCACCGCCACCACCACTTTCAACAACGCCTGTAACCCCCCTTCTCTGCCAGTAAGATCGCTTCGCCTGAAACGGTTAGTTCCAGGCTAGTCCACTTCCTTAATGACTTGTTGGACGGCTGTAGCAGGTGGGCCGACATTGTCTCTAAGATACGCTCTTCATTCGCAACTTAATTAGTCCAACACATCCTTGCTTGGCCCACCAGATGCACTGATGTGTCAACAATCATATTCTCATCCGCGGATGTAAATGAGGCTTCATGCCATTAAGATACCTATATTAAAGTTTTGACGCATGTATAAACACAAAGCATTATACCACGAATTTAGTCTTAGTCTTATATTTACACTCATACTCAACCTGAAACTCATATTTGCTCAAAATGATAGATACGTATATTCATGAGACAACATATCAGGTATGTGTTGATATATATTTAAGAGGCTGTGATTTCCATATTAGATACTGTGTATCCTCTGCTAGTGTAATAGGCTTTCATACTGTATATTAATATATTAAAGCATTTAGGCATTTATTTGCGTATTATTTATTTGCATTTATTATTGCGATATGCGTATTAACTATTGATGAGGTATTGTTATTGCGATTGTGTATTGTTATTATTTGTAACCTTGATCATTCATTCTCCACTCCGAGGCAATAATACAAATATTGAATATCGTCAGGACCGTATTGTCTTACACATCTGGGAACCAACTGGCAGCATAAATCTTTAATATGTCGTAAAAGCAAACAACATTTTTTTATTTAATTTAAAAAATATATATATTGTTTGTTTATACATATTTAGGTCTAATAAAGGTTAGGTAAGGTGTTTTGTTAATATTAATTTGGAATGTTTATAGTAAAGGGTAGATGTTACGAGTCATAGATTGACAAATGTACAAAATATAACAACCCGGCCTCATCAACAAACGTCAAATGCCCGTTAAATCAAACCGCCAATCGCCCCTGTATATGAATGAAAAACAGTTTACAAATGACTCGCACAACCCATCCTCAAACTACGTTTATTCCATGCAGAGGCATGGAATGAACGCAGAAAATACTTCTTTTTAAATGAACATTCCATGATGTTAATTCAAAATAGGTATTTTCTCACAAATTAATATATATTAACATATTGTACATATTGTGTGTAGGTTAGGATATGTGTTTAAGTTTTGTTGGCAATTATTTGTATTACCTGGATGAAGCATTTACAGAGTTACGATTCTAACAGAGGTCGTCAACGAAACACTCGCTGTTCGAGAAATGTTTGAACACAATCAGCTGAGTCGTGTGTAAACCGTTTTTACTTCACATACAGGGAGATTTGGTGGCTAGATTAACGAACAATTTGACCGTTGTTTATGAAGACGGGCTGAGCCTAGCCTGAGGATAGTTTGTGTAGGTCATGTGAAAGGTGTTTTTTTCATTAATAAATATGAAGTTTGGCGGTTGGATTGATGAGCAATTGGCCACTGTTTATGAGGGCGGTCTATTTGTAAATATATACAGTATCATGAATACCTCCGTTTTTTATGATGAGTTACTTCAAAGTGGAAATAGGTAATGGATTTACTTAGTTGTTTTGGGGCCTCGTTTCCAAACAACACCTTCAGATAGCCTCTTCCTGTTGATCTTAAATGTTAAACACTGGAAGACTCTTCAATTCCGCCATATGCTGGTATTTGTGTGAGATTATATATATATATATATATATATATATATATATATATATATATATATATATATATATATATATATATGTATATATATATATATATATATATATATGTATATATATATATATATATATATATATATATATATATATATATATATATATATATATATATATATATATATATATATATATTATTAAATATGACCGAAAAAGTAAGATTAATAATTCTAACACGAATTTTCTCAATCTTTCGTACATTTATTTTCACTGTTGGAGGTAAATCAAAAATCAATTCTCCAAAATTCATTTTTATTTCTAATCTGACGCGACACGAGCGCGTTTCGTAAAACTTATTACATTTTCAAAGACTTTAGTTTACAAATACACAACTGAATAGAACTTACGCATCTCCGATTTTATATCTACATTTGAGAGAGGTGGATGGGGTGAGGTGGCATTAATAGGGTATTAATTTCATCAACACAAGACAGAACAAGAGGTGGTATTAATAGGGTATTAATTTCATCAACACAAGACAGAACACGAAACAATGGGTATTGAATAGAAGTGATTGTAGAAAGCCTATTGGTCCATATTTCTTGATGCTTCTATATTGGAGCGGAGTCTTGAGGTGGGTAGAACTCCGCTCCAATATAGAAGCATCAAGAAATATGGACCAATAGGCTTTCTACAATCACTTCTATTCAATACCCATTGTTTCGTGTTCTGTCTTGTGTTGATGAAATTAATACCCTATTAATGCCACCTCACCCCATCCACCTCTCTCAAATATATATATATATATATATATATATATATATATATATATATATATATATATATATATATATATATATATCTAGATATATATATATATATTGTGACAATAATCTCCTTCAAGAGATTGAGCCTGCTCTTCCCTTCATAATTACGTCGTCACAATTATATAAAAGACTATGGAAGAAATGTCAAACAACGACAACAACACCAGCACCAGCAAGGCTTGCCAGGGTGAGCAGAAACGTATGCATCCAGCCACCTGTTCGAACTCCAACCACCAAACTACCCGTTGATCGCTACGGCTCCGCTGATTGGTCGCCGGTCTGGCTGCACCTGCACTCGCCCCCAATACTACCTGATGTCTGGGGTCGCCCCAACATCAGTCCTCAGAATGTTCCGTGCTTTCGTAGCCAGCACACCTCCCAGCTAGACTCTAGAGTGTACTGAGAGAGGTGGTGGCTTTAAGCCAATATTCCAGCACCTCCCACTTAAACTTTTGTGTTGCACTTCTTGTTATTTTGCCTTAACGTAACTTTTCATTTTGTCATTTAAGTATTCTTATTATTTTGATTGATTGATTTTATTATACATATTTGTTTGTGCATTATTTTCATGTTTTGATTTATTTAACGTAATTAAAATTTCATTGTTAAAGTTTACTTGTGTTTTGTGTGTCTTCTCCTTACCTTACCACAGACGAAGTTCCAGTTTTTCTATTTTTTTTATAACTATGTGACGAGGCCATACCCCTAGCATTAAACAGCCGAACACCAACGCGTTACCCCCCCAAGTTATATGGGGGCCTGTCCGGGAGCCTCACTCAGGTACTGGTGCCAAGTGGTAATTTATGGTAAGCGTATTTAACTTTGTTAACGTAGCTTTACTATTTTTCATTCAATTTCATTTTTTATAAGGTGCGGTGTATTGTGCATTACGAGAGTAACATATAGTGAAGGTGAGACAACTTTGGATTACGTGGTGACTGTAGGCCTCAGTCATACTCTTAATTGGTCATCTCTCCCTCCATGTTATTACTCGTATTTACCATCTATGTCCCTTGAATATTTCTCATTCTGACAGATCATCATATTGGTACCCTGGTACTGTGGTCTGCCCCGGGTCAAGAGTACCCAATCTTCTGCAATCTGACTGTAGGAGGACAAAGAGGGCCATAGTTCCTCTAGCTCGAACTTTAGTTGCTGAATTGGGACCTCAGCAGCAGTTCTCGTCACCAGTTGACACCTCGCACCCCTACACGTCAGTCAGAGATGATGATACATACAACGGTAGGGAATTAGCTTATTTTTTCAGAGCACAAAAATTCGCTAATTCTGTAAGTATCATATTAAATTCAGTAGGAAAAACTTGCTTTATGTCCTTTAGAGACTTGGCAAGGTATGCCTACATCCTTGGACTACCAATTTTACTTTTGAAGCATTTAACTGTTTCATTTGTTTTCGAAACTTTGTTTCATTTGTTAGTAGGATTTTCTTGCCCTTATTCTCTTACATGAGTACCGGGTACAAGATTTCCTGCGCCCTTGATTTAATTTAATCATTTAATATCTTTCACTTAACGTTAATTGTTAAAGATCACACAGGATAGGTACCAGTTGCCACGTTGTCCTGTTTCTGACATTTCATTATTGAATATTCGTGTACCTTTATTTGCTAATTTCACCATGTTTCGTCTCCAAACTTTCCGTGCAAATCCAGCAGGTGAAATAGGGACTTTAAGTCGTGCCAAGAGGACTGAACTACAAACTCTTGCACATGAGTATCAACTAGAAGTTCCCTATCAAGCCAACAAAAATGACCTACACAACCTGTTGCTGGATTACTATTTAGAGCAAGGTAAGATAGACTCTGAAACTCATGAAACTTACTATATTGCAGAGAAAACTGACTTGGCAACGATGAAACTTAAACTAGAGCTGGCCAAGATTGAACGTGAGCAGCAAAGAGAAGCAGCTGCCATACGAAGAGAAGAACAAGAACGCGAAGCTGCTTTGAGGAGGGAAGAACAAGAACGAGAAATCACCCTCAGAGAACGTGAAGCTGCCTTGAGGAGAGACGAACAAGAACGTGAGGTTGCACTACTCCAGGAGCGGGAACGAGTACAGCTTGAAACCAAACGACGCGAGTTGGAGATGCAACGCGAACATGACAAGCAACAAGCAACTCTGGCTCTAGAGTGTCGTCAACGCGAAATCTCCTTGGAAACTTCACACTTCACTCAACGCCAACAAGCTACTGCCAATCTTCCCGTCAGTTTTAATATATCACATGCAAGTAAGTTAATGCCATCCTTTGTAGAAGCAGAAGTTGATGTGTTCTTTACCACCTTTGAAACCCTTGCTAATCAACTCAGTTGGCCTGTCGACCAATGGGCAACACTTCTCAGAGTCCATCTTACAGGTAGAGCTGCAGTCACACTCAGTACTTTGGCGTCTGAGAATGACTACTACACTCTGAAACAAGCAGTGTTGGACGCCTACCTCCTCTCTACTGAAAGTTATAGAAGGAAATTCCGTGACCACCTGAAGGCAAGTACCACTACCTTCCTCGAGTTTGCTAACACGAAACGGAGGTATTTCATGAAATGGCTGGAAGCAGCACATGTCTCTACTTTTACAGAACTCGTCAACCTGATGCTTGTTGAAGAATTCTTGAGACGTGTGCCGCCTCCTGTCCGCCTCTACTTAGCAGATAAAGAAGAAACCGACTACCTGAAGTGTGCTAAGTCGGCTGACACTTACAGCCTCATCCACCGGCTGACACCTGAACCATCCTCCAGTAAGAAGTCGTGGTACAGTTACGAGAAGGTGAGCCCCGATCAAGCTGGTTCACAACTGTACTGCAAATATTGTAGACTCTATGGACATACCATAGACAAGTGTGGTAAGTCTCAATACAAGGGAACCACTGACCAACAACGACCCAAACCAACTCCTCCTAAGTCCGGTAAGCCTGTGATGAATGTTGGTGTTGATGTTAATGATCTTTCTCTTTTCAGTAACCACCTGTATACTGGAACTGTCTCTGCCAACGGTTCAAATCCGGAGGGACGTTTCAAATTGAAGATCTTGAGGGACACAGCGGCTCTACAATCAATCATCTTGAAGTCGGCTGTGCCCAACATAGTCTACACCGGGGAAACGGTCTTCATCACTGACCTCACTGCTACTACTCCATACCCTCTCGCCAGAGTCCACCTGGATTGTCCCTACGTGAACGGGGAAGTCCAAGTCGCCGTCAGGGAAAAGCCTTTTCCCATGCCTGGAGTGCAACTTCTCCTAGGCAACGACTTGGCAGAAGACCTGCAACCAACCAACCTGATCGTCATGGACAAACCCCAGGTGTGTAACTCTGTGCCCATAAATCCTATTCTCGAGTATGTTCCAGCAGAGGTTCAAGAGAGTGATGAAGTTTCTCCTCCGGTTCTCGTGACCACCCGTGCACAAGCCGCACGTCCACAGCCAGCTGACTCTACTGCTACCGCTGTCCCTCAAGACCCTCAGAAACTACCCCCGCATCTGACCAAGTTGGAGTTCCGTAAGTTGCAGAGGGAAGATCTTACTTTAACACCATTGTTTTTCCAGGCTGAGACTCAACCCGACAGTATTCCTGGGTTCTTCCTAGAGAACGACTTGCTCTACCGCAGATATAGACCCAGTAAACTGAAGGAGGAGGACGATTGGGCCAACACCGAACAACTTGTGATTCCCACCAGCCTGCGGCCCACTATTCTACACCTGGCCCATGGAGCATTCTCCCACTACGGCTTCAACAAGACTTACCATGGGATTCGTCAAGACTACTACTGGCCAGGTATGGTAAATAACGTCAAACAGTACGTAAAACAGTGTCATACATGTCAGATGGCAGGCAAACCGAACGTCTCCATTCCCAGAGCACCACTGATTCCCATACAGGTGCCTGCGGAACCTTTCCACAGACTCATAATAGACTGTGTCGGTCCTTTACCTCGGACCAGTTCAGGTAACGCCTACATCCTAACCATCCTGTGTCCTACCACCAGATTTCCCATAGCAGTTCCAGTGAAGAACATCACGGCTGCTACGGTTATCAAACATCTATTGAAGATCTTCACTCAATACGGATTTCCCAGGGAGATTCAAAGTGACTGTGGCACCAACTTCACCAGTGATCTCTTCAAAAGGACACTGGAGGAGTTCAACATCAAACAGGTATTGTCCAGCCCCTATCATCCTGCTTCACAGGGTTCTCTTGAACGTAGTCATCAGACCATCAAAGCACTCTTGAAAAAGTTTTGTAGTGAAACCTCAAAGGATTGGGATAAGCAGATTGACCTAATAATGTGTATTTTCAGAAGTCTCCCCAATGAGTCCCTAGGAGTATCTCCTTATGAGATGCTCTACGGCCGTAAGTGCCGTACTCCCCTTAAGGCTTTCAAAGACTCTCTCAGAGATGCCACCTTCAGTGAGCATCAGAATGTGCCCCAGTTTCTTCAAAACCTTCAGCACATTCTAGAGAGAGTCCACCGCTTTGCCCATGATAATCTATTGAAAGCCCAGGTGAGAATGAAGACTCATTACGACCAGACCAGCAAAGTAAGAAAATTCAAGCCGGGAGACTTCGTCCTTGCTTATTTCCCTATCCCAGGTTCACCTTTACAAAACAGATTTTCAGGACCCTACTGCGTCAAAGAGTGCAGGAATAATAATAATTATGTGATAGAGACTCCAGATAGGCGGCGGAAGACCCAGCTGTGCCACGTCAACCTCCTGAAGCAATATAATGGTACTCCTCCCACTGTCTTGACTAATTATTCCACATTCACAGAACCCTACATCCACAGTGAGACCTTCCCAGCTTCTCCTCCCGAAAGCACTGACAAGGAGTCAGCGCTTTCTAATTCCAAAATCCTTAATGATCTTCCCAAATGCTTTCAGGATAATACTCGTGCTCCTATGCCCTCTTCTAATTCCACTCTCACCTCGTCAGATAAGCCCTACATCCTCCATGTCGACGCCAATGGTACCGACGATGGTGGTGTCGTGATGCAGCAACGAGGCGAGAAGAATTCACCTGTCAGCGACTACTGCTACAAGGAACGACGGAACAATTGGCAAGGAGCTACTCTTCCTCATCCTGAAGCTTCAGCACTTCACTCCACACCTGAAAAGTGCTCGGTCCACCATCAACACGGACCACACCACCCTACACCTCCTGCAGCACGCCCACTTCTCATCTCAACGTCTTCTACTATGGGCTTGCTACCTGCAGAAATTCAACCTGGAGACACGCTATACCAAGAGTCTGACAACATCTTAGCCCATGATCTCTCCAGAGTTTATGAAGTAGAAGCGACTCCATCCATTACTCCACCACATAACGACGTACTTCTTCCAGAACCGCAGGCTTCGGGGGAGAGTTGTGACAATAATCTCCTTCAAGAGATTGAGCCTGCTCTTCCCTTCATAATTACGTCGTCACAATTATATAAAAGACTATGGAAGAAATGTCAAACAACGACAACAACACCAGCACCAGCAAGGCTTGCCAGGGTGAGCAGAAACGTATGCATCCAGCCACCTGTTCGAACTCCAACCACCAAACTACCCGTTGATCGCTACGGCTCCGCTGATTGGTCGCCGGTCTGGCTGCACCTGCACTCGCCCCCAATACTACCTGATGTCTGGGGTCGCCCCAACATCAGTCCTCAGAATGTTCCGTGCTTTCGTAGCCAGCACACCTCCCAGCTAGACTCTAGAGTGTACTGAGAGAGGTGGTGGCTTTAAGCCAATATTCCAGCACCTCCCACTTAAACTTTTGTGTTGCACTTCTTGTTATTTTGCCTTAACGTAACTTTTCATTTTGTCATTTAAGTATTCTTATTATTTTGATTGATTGATTTTATTATACATATTTGTTTGTGCATTATTTTCATGTTTTGATTTATTTAACGTAATTAAAATTTCATTGTTAAAGTTTACTTGTGTTTTGTGTGTCTTCTCCTTACCTTACCACAGACGAAGTTCCAGTTTTTCTATTTTTTTTATAACTATGTGACGAGGCCATACCCCTAGCATTAAACAGCCGAACACCAACGCGTTACCGTCACAATATATATATATATATATATATATATATATATATATATATCTAGATATATATATATATATATATATATATATATATATATATATATATATATCTAGAGATATATATATATATATATATATATATATATATATATATATATATATATTTATATATATATATATATATATATATATATATATATATATATATATATATATATATATATATATATATATATATAATGTATGTATGTAATATTAACAATTGTGTAACTAGCTTGATAAGATTGTCACTTGCTTAGCTAAACGAACTATGGGGTTCAGTTCCTGAACTCATTATGTGCCTCTGTAGCCCTTTCCACCACCACCCACCGGTTGGATATGGGATGCATAATAAATAAATGAAATGCGGGTCTATTTGACATTATGTTTTTTACTGACGATTTATACGTTTGTGACCGATGTTAGAACAACGAATTAGTGAGCATTCACGAGATTTGTTACGCACATGCATGCCCATAAAGTCCCAGTAACTAATGGCTCTATTTTCTTTTCTCAAGAATATCAATATTGTTGAGTATTTGAGAATCTCAATAGCCATAAGAGGAAGTATTGAAAATCTCAATACTGCCTCTAATGGCTATTAGGTTCTCAAATATTCCGTTTACTATTAACAGTATACTATTACTGTTTCTTCAGATTTTCCCTTAACATCAGTAACCCCAATATCCCCGGCTCCGACTCCATTATCTTACTGCAGCATCCTCAAGACGGGGCCCCCAAGGCAATATATTAAGCTCGTGGCCCAGGAGTAATATTGACGATGCTCTCATGACGTCTTCTGCTCCGGTTGATAATTGTTTCATATCCTGAGTCTGGTCCTAAGGTTTCTCTTGCATCCCTATTGCCTCTAGACTAGGTTTTGGCAATTGTTTGGTATTTACTTGTTTTCTTTTGATTGGTATATCATTTTGTCCTATAACATTTGGGCCACTAAAGTCGCTCATGGTCTCTACTGTTTTACATTGGTTTTGTAGAGTTTAATTAACTAATATTGGTTTTGTAGAATCTAATATGTACGTAATAATGGCTTTTGTTAAATCTAATTCGAAATGGTAGTAGGCTGCACGATCTTGACCCGTAGGGTCTTTTCTGGTTCGTGGTTCCTAATGTCAGGTAAAGGAACACAGATTGAGGAATGCTGTTACATCACGATCGCAAATGTTATGTTTCAAACAGCAATTTAATTCACAATTCTTCCTCTAATGCTTGAGAGTCAATATTTCTGGTATCTAATACTATTTAATGCAACATATTAGCTTTAGATAGTTTTAGATATAGAATCTAAATTGCATGTTCTCCCTGTCATCTATAGATTTCCTGATATGGCGTTTTTTGTGCTAATAGATAGGTTGATGCGCACAACTGTCTTGGGTTTATAGACCTAAGATCTTTAGTTAAAAGATCTAGGTCTATAAACTTTTAACTAAAAGATTTAGTTAAAAGATTGCTTTTGGTTTTAGGAGTTATTAATGCGTTAGTAATGTTTGATGTTTAGTTTATTATTTGGAACCTGGACTCTTATATTAACATGTGTAATTTGAATAACAATATATATATTTTGAATGCCATTACACGCATTTACTATAACTTGCAATCTAAATGTTAAAATTCAATCTGTTATATTACAGTTCAGGCACGTAGGTTGTGATTAATGTTTTATTAAATATTTAGCTCTTGTAGTATGTACAGTATTATGCAGAATGTATAAAATGGATTTTAGCTGTAGCGTTTAATACACACGACATGACTGGAATAGACAAATAAATTTGGGTATTGTGAATTCGTTTACTGCTCGTTTGGAAGAAGTGTTTGCTGAGAGAGTTTACTGCTTTCTTCGAAGAAGTGTTTGCTGAGAGCGTTTACTGCGTTCTTCGAAGAAGTGTGTGCTGAGAGCGTTTACTGCTCTCTTCGAAGAAGTGTGTGTTGAGAGCGTTTACTGCTCTCTTCGAAGAAGTGTGTGCTGAGAACGTTTACTGCTTTCTTCGAAGAAGTGTGTGCTGAGAGCGTTTACTGCTCTCTTCGAAGAAGTGTGTGCTGAGAGCGTTTACTGCTCTCTTCGAAGAAGTGTGTGCTGAGAGAGCGTTTACTGCTCTCTTCGAAGAAGTGTGTGCTGAGAGCGTTTACTGCTCGCCTCAAAGAAGCCAATATGCGCAGAGAGCGTTTACTGCTCACCGCGAAGCTGCCAAACCGTCTCAAAGGTGATAGCCGATAATGACTATTTAAATTTCGGTGCGTAAAATGTTTATTCCTCTCCTGCGTGATGAGTTTATGCAAATATCAGGTATTAAAAACGCTCCATGACTCTCATATTGGCAGTAACAGTCTTATGCCCCGTTGGGTAAATCTTATGCTGTAATCTGTTATCAATATTTTCCAGGTGTTGTTATCCAAATATCTGGAATGTTATTGTTATCCATATATCCGGAACGTTATATTATTTATCCAGGCGCCTAACAGCTGAGTGGACAGCGCTTCGGATTCGTAGTCCTGAGGTTCCGGGTTCGATCCCCCGGTGGAGGCAGAGACAAATGGACAAAATGTTTCTTTTACCCTGATGTCCCTGTTACCTAGCAATAAATAGGTACCTGGGAGTTAGACAGCTGCTACGGGCTGCTTCCTGGGGGGGGGGGGGGGGTAACAAAAAGAAGGCCTGGTCGAGGACCGGGCCGCGGGGACGCTAAGCCCCGAAATCATCTCAAGATAACGTTATATATCCTTAACGTTGTTATCATATATCCGGAACCTTGTCATCCATATTGAAAAGTTATTATCAATGTATCTGAAACGTTGTTATTCATATGTATACAGAATGCTTTGCTACCTACTTTGCTAAGGGAGCCGGTCGGTCGAGCGGACAGCACGCTGTACTTGTGATCCTGTGGTCCCGGGTTCGATCCCGGGCGCCGGCGAGAAACAATGGGCAGAGTTTCTTTCACCCTATGCCCCTGTTACCTAGCAGTAAATAGGTACCTAGGTGTTAGTCAGCTGTCACGGGCTGCTTCCTGGGGGTGGAGGGCTGGTCGAGGACCGGGCCGCGGGGACACTAAAGCCCCGAAATCATCTCAAAATAACCTCAAGATAACCCATCATGGTCTGGATCCACCTACAACTTAGGGATAATTATTTAGTTATATTTTTTTAGCTGGACGGTACTGTCACAAATCTGGTAACCCGGTTTTAACACGGAAATAAACAAATACAATATTAGGAGCAATAGTCACTATGATAATAAGAATATAAGTTAAAATAGTATTCATATCAATACAAAAAACTTTTATAAATGGTTGTTCATTTTTTATTTGGAAAATTTACATAAAAAATACAATATATTAATTACATAAGAGAGTCACAATAACAGCATAACACGTAGATATTGTCATTATAATAATTAGAAACTTGATTGGTAACAACTTACACAAATCATTACAATACTGGCTGGAAGCATTGTAAATCAAACTTACATTTTTGGGATAAAGTTAATGACATTTAGCTTACAATTTGAAAGGTCGTATATTGTAAAAAAAAAAAAAACTGAATTTTACCTCTTACGAGAGGTATGACAGGCATTGGCATAATTTATCACAAATTTATAAACAGAATAATTCCTATTGTTAGAGTTACAGATTAAATACAGAAGTAAGAAAGTAATTTTAGTCCTATTGATTTAGCAATAAATAAAATAAAAACAAGAGAATTTATTAACTGGAAATCTTCAAGGAAAAACATCAAATGCAGTATTTTCATTCTCTTGAGTTTTGTAACTCTTTGTTCTTTGTATGTTCTTTTATTGTCAGTTTTCTTAGAGTTGACTAAGCTGTTCAAGACAGCATATAATGTGGGTGTCCCAAACCGCCGTCATAGTTATGTCTGGGTGTCCCAGAGCACTGTCACAGGTGTGGCTGGGTGTCCCAGAGCACAGTCACAGGTGTGGCTGGGTGACCCAGAGCACTGTCACAGGTGTGGTTGGGTGTCCCAGAGCACAGTCACATGTGTGGCTGGGTGTCCTAGAGCACTGTCACAGGTGTGGCTGGGTGTCCCAAACCGCAGTCACAGGTATGTCTTGGCGTCTCAAACCGCAGTCACAGGTATGTTTGGGTGTCCCAGAGCACTGTCACAGGTGTGGCTGGGTGTCCCAAAGGTTACATCAGCTGCGGGTGTGTTCCAGTGGTCTGCTGCTGAGTTGTAGTAGTAGTCTGCTCCTGCGCTGTTGTAGTCTGCTGCTGTATTGTAGTTGTATGCTATTGTGTTTTAGTAATTTCCTGCTGTATTACAGTAGTCTGCCGCTTTGTTATACTGGTCTGCTGCTGCGGCTGTTGTAGTAATCTGCTGCTCTAGTAGTCGGATGCTGTGTTGTAGTGGTCTAATTTTATTGCTATTATAATACTGTATCGTATTCATTATCTTTCTCGTGTGCTTTCACGAAATCTACTGATAAGTCCCAGTTCTTCCGTTGATCAATTAACTGATTTATCATTAACTAGGTAGAGTACATATTTAACATTTTGATGGAGTAGGCTACCTCAGAAAACGAAAATGCCTAAGCAAATGTTCTTCTTTCTGGTGAGCTTTGGTTAGTTTAACATGTGACAACCTAGTTTGAAATTTCCTATAGTGCCGAGATCTACCCACTGCCTTCACACTAAGACTGTGATATTAGGTAAAAATGTAGGTAGTTTCAACTCTGCTCTTATATTGACTATTCTCGTGGACATTTTATGCTCACAAAATTACTCCCACACTCATTTTTGCAAAGTTTAAAAGAATTTCGGCGTTTTATAGACAGTCTGAGATGTGGGGATTTACAAACAAAAAGCAGATGCATGGCATGTAAATCATTCCAGAAAGTCTAACGTTAGTTCCACGATTGACACGAGCAGGGACCCCTATGTTGGGTCGGCATTTGCCCAACCTTTATATTATCCACTATTTTCCTCCTTCATATTGCCTTCCCTCTCACCCTCGGATAAATATTCGATCAAAGTTATTTTTTTGCCATTTTTCATTATCAGCTTAATCATTATTTTTTTTCTTAAAACTCCCACTCTTTTTTGTATATATATATAACCACCTTCTTTTATATATAACCTTTTATTATAACCTTCTGCAGCTATTTTGCGCTGACAGCGCTTCAGATTCGTAGTTCTGAGGTTCCGAGTTCGATCCTCGGTGGACGCGGAAGCAAAAATGGGCAGAGTTTCTTTTATCCTGCTGCATCTGTTACCTAGCAGTAAATAGGTACTTGGGAGTTAGACAGCTGCTACGGTCAGCTTCCTTCGGGGGGGGGGTAACAAAAAGGAGTCCTGATCGAGGACTGGGCCACGGGGACGCTAAGCCCCGAAATCATCTCAAGATAACCTTTTTTCATTTATCTTGTTCTTTTGGTGCGTTCTGCTTCACAATTTGTATAATTTCTATTGCCATTTTCTGCCTTATGTGCCTCGCGTTTTTCCCTGCTTAGGTCTTAGTTCTCCATCGTAGTTTTCCACAAACTTTTATTAGAAAGATTTTTTCATGACATGGAGCCTGTCAGGCTTGACCCACGTCACGTGACGCAAGGTATCTGATGGAGTAGTAAACATTATTGGAGAAATAGGGAAAGCAGGATACAAAGTCCGTTACTTGAGCCTTTGGCTCTGTTGAGACTGCTTTAGTATTCTGCTAATGACATCGCAGGGTGTTCCCTGCTTGCATTTTGGGAGTACAAGTAGGGGAGACTGAGGTATAAATGTCTGATGGTTTCCGGAATTACTGCATATATTTGTTATGGGCAATTTCCCGTGTCGCCCCCTATTGCAGAGACCGGATTGAGGGTAAAGTCTACAGTTCACAGACTCTGTTTTTCAGAGAAAGATGTATCCCCCACACGGAGTTTACCTCGGCTTTTCTGTTTGCAGGTGACCTAGTTCGAGAATTTTAATTTTTATCAGTCCGGCTTGAGATTAGGCTTCCTGGGATATGAGAAAGGGGGTAAGAAATGCTACTAAATAAATTCCGGAACTTGAAAACATAAGCTATAAGGAGAAGCTGGAAGAGTTAGATATGTCAAGGTTGGAAGAAGGGGAGAAAAAGTGGCTGATTAAAAAATTAATGTGCAAAATATTAACAAAAATGAACAAAATAGATCTAAAAAAAATAAATACAAAAATTATGAAAACCTCATCTTCAAGAGCAAGAGACCATTGATGCAACCTAAGTAAACATTGGTGCTGAAAAAATATACGAAAGCTCTCCTTTTTTTGCGAACAGCTGCAGAAGGTTGGACCAACCATCAGTAGTTCAAGGCGACATTTATGACAAATAATATTGGGAAAAAGTCGATCCTTTCGAGCGTTCACAACGTCACAAAAATTACTGTACATTTTGTGACATGCATAGTAATATATACAGTCATAATGGCTTAGTGATGTCACTTGCATAATGATATATTCAGTCATACTGGCTTAGCGCTTTCGTTTGACTATTTCTTTATTCAAATATTATTTTGTTTAAACTTGTTTTCAGATTTGCAGTGATATTTGTTCGTGATGGCATGACATGCGTGGCAATCTTCTAAATCTAACGCCATTTATTGACACTCATTTTGACTAACGTTTGACGCCATTTATTGACGTTCCTTGCTTACGTGAGGTTCGGTGTGTAAAGTTTTGATTTTCTAATTAATGCTTAATTCTGATAACTATAAGTATTTTAAGACCTTTCCTTCTCGTCGTTAATAGGCCTGACTGCAGCAATTCTAAATCTATATTTTGTTAATAGATTATATACATAGGGGTACTACCTCTGGTGCAATTGTAGCGACCCATAGCCTCGAAGAAGAAAATAAAGAGTATTCAAAGAAAACGTTGTGGATTCTCACTGAACATTTTAATATTTTCTTTTAACACCCCTATTGTTTTTTATTAATATATATATACTTTTTCATTATATATATATATATATATATATATATATATATATATATATATATATATATATATATATATATATATATATATATATATAATATATGTCGTACCTAGTAGCCAGAACGCACTTCTCAGCCTACTATGCAAGGCCCGATTTGCCTAATAAGCCAAGTTTTCCTAAATTAATATATTTTCTCTAATTTTTTTCTTATGAAATGATAAAGCTACCAATTTCATTATGTATGAGGTCAATTTTTTTTTATTGGAGTTAAAATTAACGTAGATATATGACCGAACCTAACCAACCCTACCTAACCTAACCTAACCTATCTATATAGGTTAGGTTAGGAAGCCGAAAAAGTGAGGTTAGGTTAGGTTAGGTAGGTTAGGTAGTCGAAAAACAATTAATTCATGAAAACTTGGCTTATTAGGCAAATCGGGCCTTGCATAGTAGGCTGAGAAGTGCGTTCTGGCTACTAGGTACGACATATATATATATATATATATATATATATATATATATATATATATATATATATATATATATATATATATATATATATATATATAAGGTTTTTCTTATTCAAATGTTTATTTTTTCAACTATTTGCGAGTCAGCTTTACAAACCTGGTGTATATATGTCAAAATGTAGCTGTCCGTCAAATAACTGCAGTCATGTCAAAAGACAGCTGTCATGCCAATTGATTGCAGTCATGGAAAAAAAATCGCTGCCATGTAAATGAAACAGAAATGGCCAATGTGAAGAGCCGAACAGAGTGGTGGTAGTAGTAGTTAGTAGTAGTAGTAGTAGGGCCACTGGTGTCGACCAAACCCATTGTCACCAGCTGTGTGCCCAGTAACGCTGGGAGGACCATCAACAGCTTCTCGTACACTTGTATCTTCCATCCCGCGTCTCTGTAAATAGTAATAATAGCATCTGGTTGCCTGCACCAGTTGCCTGTCACTTTTTTTTTGTATGGAATCGACGTATTTGTAAAAATGTCAACTACCGTGTTATTGACTTTTTTTATGCGTCAACCTCGATAGGTTAAGTGGGTTGCTTGGGTTCGTATGTTTCTGGTTATGTAAAATAGTTGCGTTGTTAACATCTAGAGAACGGGATGTGTTGTTAAGCGTAACATTTTAAGTGGCTTTGCCAGACCAAAACCGTTAGAAACTAGGTAACTAAGTCACATAACATATTCTCATTTGTCCGATGAAGCGTACATATTGCCGTGCTTTTAATTGCACTAAAACATCTTAATTCTGACTGTGATCGGTTGCGTCAGAATTAAGCTGCATTAAATGTGAGGACAGGGTGATAATATAATGAGGCAGGGTTGTAGATAATTACTACTGATGATGTTGTCGTCAGAGCATGCAGCAGCAACAACAACAGCAGCAACAACAACAGCAGCAGCAGCAGCAGCAGTTAAGAGTTAGGCTGTACGATAATTGCCCCAAGCAGCAGCAGCCGTTAAGAGTTAGGCTGTACGATAATTGCCCCAAGCAGCAGCACCTATAACCTCGTCCAGAGCGATACACACCTTTAGCCTCCTGAGGACGGCCTTACCGGGTCATTCTGTACGAAACGGAGGAGGAGCCTCGTAAAACACACTCGACGTAGCCGTTAACCGAGGTTTAACGCCGCGGTAATGTTTTGGATACGTTCTATAAATATTTATCTGCTGGAGGATGATCCGGCTCAGCCTACCTGTGGCACTAAGCCGACGTTATGTGACTCGTAAAGAGGTTGGGGAAGAAATCTTTTTTAGCGGAGCCTCTTGGGTTGACGCTTCTTTCCCGGTATTAAAGCGGCCCGTTCTCCCCAGCGCCGCTAAACTGTTTGAACTAAATTGCCCGAACCTTACCTACCCAAGGACCCAGGAACAGAAAATGGGATATCACGTCAATTTCGCGAGCCGCTATTATTTTTAGTACATAGGCTTTTGGCCTTAAGGAAATTGTAGTCCAAATGCGATGTACTATTTAGGAGATCAGTTGTTTTGAAGCCTAGCTTGTTGTAAAGTCTTCAGCTTCTACTCCATTTCCCGCGGCCAAATATTGGTAGACGACGATGATCCAGAGTAGATTTAATGTTGATCCAGCGTAGATTAACCGTTAATGCAGCGTAGATTTACGGTTAATCCAGGGTAGATTAAACGCTGCTCCAGCGTAGGTTAAACGTTGATTAAGCGTAGATCCAATGTAGATTTAACGTTGATCCAGTGTAGATTAACGTTGATCCAGTGTATATTTAACGTTCATCCAGCGTAGATTTAACGTTGATTCAGCGTAGATTAAACGTTGATTCAGTGTTGATTTAACGTTGATTCAGCGTAGATTTAACGTTGATTCAGCGTAGATTTAACGTTGATTCAGCGTAGATTAAACGTTGATTCAGTGTTGATTTAACGTTGATTAAGCGTAGATTTAACGTTGATTCAGCGTAGATTTAACGTTGATTCAGCGTAGATTAAACGTTGATCCAGCGTAGATTTAACCTTACTCGATATGTTTAGCCCGCTAGTCTACAGCAGTGAACTATTTCTTTTATTCAGCCATTGGGTCCTATTATTGTGGGATTTAGTAATGATATTTATTAATGCCTCTAACTCACACATTCTTAACAAATATAAAAAAGAACGACCTACCCAAATTAATTATTTAAATTAACCATTATAATAGATATTATTGTTTTAATTGAAACTTTAGAACTTTCTAAAGTATATGTGTGAATAAACGGCACGAGTTCTCTCTGGTAATGCAATTGCTTGACGAAAAACGTAATCTGACCGTGTACTACCCTGGTGCCCTCGGGGGATCGAAATGTTGCGGATAAACTCCGAAATTTAGAGGGTACTAAATGTTAATGAAGATTCCAAATTTGTAGGTCGTGATGTGAAAGCATCTATTAAAGCTTCAAAGTTCAGTGCAGTTGGACTGAAGACAGTATTCTGGTACTCGAAGACAACAATTGTATACCCAGGCAGCTAGCTCACTGATTTCTTACATTGTATGAAAGGTTATTGCATTATTTCACATATACATTCCCGTAAGAGGGTTGATTTAAAATGCTTTTGATATAGCTTAACACGTTTGTACTTTGGGATCTAGAAATTCAACGTTGAGTTTGATAACACTGAATCAACGTCCCAGTGAAGAGTATAAGGCCAGAGCAAATATTATAAAAATAATTCATGGTCTGAATTGTCACAGTGAGTTCAGGAAGTGGTGTTGAAACTGACTTTTATCACTAGTGATATGGATCACCACCGGTCTCCTGGTGTGATGCTGGTGGTTGTGGAAGATGTTTCTATAGCTGTTCTTCCAGAGTTGTTGTTGTTATAGATTCAGCTACTCGGAATAAGTTCCAAGTAGCACGGGCTATGGTGAGCCCGTAGCTTGTAGAGACTGAGTTCCGACTCTTGGGTCTTGCTCTCTCTCTTCAGTAGATCGGTGCACAGGTTGACTAGTTTGAATTTTTTTCCAGGTTTTGTGCTTGATGAGAGGCCCGTGGGAGGGTTGGGTCAGTATATATTATATCATTATATAATTAACAAACACTGTATCCCAGCTTTATAAATAAATCCTATAATTATGGTCATTAATATGTACCGTGTTTCGGTAATAGTTATGTTAAACATTATGCCTATAAACAGTGACAAATTATACGTAAAGTCACTATGATAAAATGATATTTCTCCGTTGACAATATGAACAACGAAATAAAATATTATTTGTTTATGCTTGGGCGCATATTTGTTTATGCTTGTTACATAAACAAACTATGTAACTGCTTGTTTAACTGCGCACGTCTTTGTGTTGACCAGTACGAGTGTGTGTGTGTGCATGTCTAAGTCATCCCAGGTGAGCCAACTGGAGCAATAAGTAATCAAGGGGGTTATAATGATTTAAATATTATAATATATATATATTTACCGTGAAAGTGAACATTTGGAAATGTTCAAGTATGTTTAGTACTGGTAAAGAGTACAGTTAGTTTATGATTAAAGTCACACTGAGAGGATAGTAAATGTTTATTGTTCTGCACTGTTGGTAATGATGTAATGTTAACTCTGTGCTGTCCTGCTGCCTGTGTTTACTGGTCTCTGGAAACACTAGAGAGGTAGGGAGCTATTGTCTAACCTCCGAGGAGCAATGGTAAGAATGTATTGTGGATTACGATTGTTATTACATTATCAGCGTATCGCATTTATTTGACTTGTACATGTCGGGGTTTCAAGTGACTATCTGTCAGTCCAGGAGGAGACAGACGTTTGCCGAGCTAGTTGGGATTCTTGACTATTTCAGTGATTACTGACTGAAATATGCCTGTCCTTAGAGACTTAGGTTTTGAGCGAGTTCCAATAACTTTAACTTTGTTGAGTCTGCTGACTTTGATATTGATAGTCCATAGTGACTAGAAAGTTATAATAGAGTTCGCATTCATTCCAGCTTAATCACATTTCAACTGCAATCTAGTGTATCAGTGTTACTAAGCTTTATGTAATTTAAGCTTGCGCCTAGTTTAACTTGACAGCATCTAGCTGAAGATAAGTGTCCCAATGCTGAGTTTCATGAATCTTAAGCTTGACCCGTTTAACTTGGCCACATCAAGCTAGAGTGCCAATGATTACCAAGTCTCGTGAAACTGTAAATTTATAAATAGCTTATGTTACTATTGATTTTCACCCAGCAAACTGGCGGTAAGAATTAAGGGGAGGCACCACAAGCACCTAATACCACTCGTCTTCATAATGACTAGCATTATAAAGTAACAGTTGTTCACAACGACCCAAATCGACCCCAACTGGTTCATAAGACTGGAGAAGTCGTTATCCAGGCGATAACTGAGGACTGAAGGACACGGGCAGCTGTTAGCACAGCGATAACTGGCAGGATTTACGGTTCATGAGCGGGTAATTGTCGTAAAAGTAACTATTGCGTGGAGCTTATGGTCACCAGAGGGGACCCGCTCGTGGTCGTCACGGTGGTCCTTCAGAGAGGGACCTGCTCGTGGTCGTCACGGTGGTCCTTCAGAGAGGGACCCGCTCGTGGTCGCCGCGGTGGTCCTTCAGAGAGGGACCCGCTCGTGGTCGTCACGGTGGTCCTTCAGAGAGGGACCCGCTCGTGGTCGTCACGGTGGTCCTTCAGAGAGGGACCTGCTCGTGGTCGTCACGGTGGTCCTTCAGAGAGGGACCCGCTCGTGGTCCTTCAGAGAGGGACCCGCTCGTGGTCGTCACGGTGGTCCTTCAGAGAGGGACCTGCTCGTGGTCGTCACGGTGGTCCTTCAGACAGGGACCCGCTCGTGATCGCCGCGGTGGTCCTTCAGACAGGGACCCGCTCGTGGTCGCCGCGGTGGTCCTTCAGACAGGGACCCGCTCGTGGTCGCCGCGGTGGTCCTTCAGACAGGGACCCGCTCGTGGTCGCCGCGGTGGTCCTTCAGACAGGGACCCGCTCGTGGTCGTCACGGTGGCCCTTCAGACAGGGACCCGCTCGTGGTCGTCACGGTGGCCCTTCAGACAGGGACCCGCTCGTGGTCGCCTAGGATTGTTATTATCATAGACTGTCTTCTAGGACTCAAAAACACGTTTATATCAATTTGATCTCAATGTTTAGCATGCAATATCACTCAATTAATAACCCCCAAGAGGTTGAGAGCCCTTAAGCCCAACACTAAGCCAGTGACTGACAGTTTCGAGTCGCAGTTTGAACGTGATGCTGATTCAAGTAAAAATTAACAATAAAAACAGAATTATTCGCAATAATAAGTCTGAATTCGACAACAATTTTGAGAGTCCGGTGGTTCTTTGTTTTGATGATGACAACATCTCGTCCTGTCTTCACGATATGACGCCACAAGAAAAGTCGTTGTTTTGACCTAACAAGTTCAAGTTCAAGTATGTTTATTGAGACAAGAAAGAAATACATCTCAAAGGGATAGAGTAGCTTAGGCTATTTCTACCCCCCCCCTTTGACCTAACTTATCGAGGGCGATGCTGGGAAAACGTTAGTGTTAAGATTCTTTGATTCTGACTGGGGGTCGATGCTGGTCAAAATGCGACAAATTAGGTGAGAGGAAATGTTAACCCGGTGGGCCAGCTCTTGAAGCTTTGTCCTCCATCCTCGGGAAAGGCTCGTCCAATGCAGCGGCCGACCACAAAGACGCATTTATCCATATTACCGCATTTAATATTCAAATCAGTTTTTTTTCTAATATATAAATTAACATTATTATATATCATAATTTCGTGTGTAGTTAGGTTTAAGTTAGGTGTCTGTTCTGATGGCAATTATTTGTTTTTACAGTACGTAGGTGAAGGAATTGTTGCTGCCAGTCTTCATCAACAAAGATCAAATGCTTGTTAATCCACCCGCCAAATCCCATGTTTATGAAAGGAAAACGCTTTACACTCGACTCACAACTGATGTATATATTTTTTCAGGAACAGTGCTTCGTTCACGTCCTCTGCTCTCGAACTGACACGACGCCTACAGCACGCATTACCTTGGGTCACAGGTAAGTCGATAGAATTTCTTCGTTTTCAGATTCAGACTTTGGACGGACTGAAAGGGGGTCCGTCACCTGCTTGACCGAGAGCGGGTGTTGGTGGGCTGCAGGTACGATCACTTGGGCTGGACGGTAGAGCGACGGTGTCGCTTCGTGCAGGTCGGCGTTCAATCCCCGACCGTCCAAGTGGTTGGGCACCATTCCTTCCTTCCCGTCCCATCCCTACTCCTTATTCTGACCCCTTTCCAGTGCTATATAGTCGTAATGGCTTGGCGCTAACCCCCTGATAGTTCCCTTCCCCTTCCAGGTACGATCAGGATATACTAGAAGCCAGACTGCTGCACTGGGGGTCGGTAGGTATCCATAACGTGTCTAACATTTGATTCTGTGTGCTGGGTTGAGATCCGGCCCTCGCCTTCCCAGGCGCCTTCCCATCAGCCAGATAGTATGCTAACCTGCTGCATGGCAAAGTTGCTTTTCTCAATATAGACGACGTGCAGCCTCAATCTCCATGCCTTGAATGTTTGTTGACACTGGAGCACTGGAGTGTTTGCCACTTGTATTGTCGTGGGCCCTGAATTAACACCCAATTTAATTGTTAATCACTGTACTGGTCAGCCAGTCATCGAAAGATTAGCCAACTGCTGGTTAATCCGGGAGCCATCTTCCCTGTTTGTGAATGAATAATTCTTTACACATGGCGCAACTGATCACGTTACAACTTTTCTCTAACAGAGCTTTATTCTCTTACATTATTTTTCGTGTAATTCTAGCTATAGCCAGCTAGAGTTACCAGATTTTAGGGCTACATGGAAATGTAGCCCTTAAGGGCTAAAATCTGGGGGTAGCCCTTAAGGGCTAAGGGCTACCTCAGATTTTAAAGGCTACATGGAAATGCTGTTCCGAGTAACTGAATCTAAGACAATAAAACAACGTGTAATTATAGTAACTTTTCACCCATGTAGTGTACATACAAATTATGACCACCAGAGGCAAAACGCCTGACTTGACCTATTCTAAGGCCAACTATATACAAAACTTTAACATTAATTTACATTTGAAAGAATTATATTTTTGATGATACAATGCCGGAAAGTCTACGGGGGTGGCAGCTGAGGGTAGATTATATAGGTTCAAGTCTGACCGTGTGACGCAGACTTGCTTAATCAGGACGGACGTTGGATCAGAGCAGACTTTAGTATTACGAGAGGCACAGCACAGGGCGGGTTGGTGGAGCTACACAGATGGGCTCAGACTTGAATCACCAGGGCCAGAGACACACGCTACAGTGATGTATATATATAAACAGTTCTTGTGAGCCTTTGCACTTCATTCTGTAATATAATCATATTGCCCCTTTAAAAGGACTAATTCCCCTTTATTGGAACAGGATTTTATAGCAGGTGTTGTAAGTTGACACAGTAACCAGTGTGTGTTATGGGTATACAGTGTTGTCTGCTAGAGTGTCTTTTTCCAAGTTAATTGCTTCTTTTGTTGTTAATTAACTCTCTTAATTAAACACTTCTGGGAGAGGTGGAACAAATACGAATTGGGATTTCTTTGTCGAAGTGCCTCAAACAGCGCCCCAAAAGTTTTAATGAATGTAATTAAAGTACCATAGTGTTGGGCGTCCCCCGAGGCCACTAGCCCCCCCCCCCTCCCCCCCTCCCCCTAACCGTTTATGTCTCGAGCTTGATTTTTTCTGTTTGTGGTTTTGTGGTACACAGTTTGAGGCACAAGCTCGTTTGTGATTTTATTTTTATTTGTAGATTATTTGAAATAGTTTTGACTGACTAGAGATACGAGCTTCGACGGTTCACCGAGAGGCGGGATAATTAGGTGAAGAAACAATCTGGTCTTGATTTCAGTGGTGGCAAGTGATGCATAATTAAAAGGAAGCAAAATGGCGGGAACCGTGATAAATGGTAAATGATAAAATGATAAATGATAAAATACCGTGTAAATGGATTTTGAGACGCCTCGTAAGTGGTCTGATACATGACCTTTAGACGCTAACCCAGTCAACTGCGTAGTTATGCTGGTAGGAACAGCAGTGAGAAGATCCTTTCAACAGTATAGAATGAATGGAAGGCAAATTCCTGTATGAAAGAAGTAGAACAATCTGGGAATAGACCTAACCCCAAATCTGAGCCATGAGGTCCTCGTGAGTAGGATAACACCGCATGCCAAATTGGCCATTAATTCATGTAGGGATTTAGGGATTTGAAGACTATTTAGGGATTTGAATAAACACTCCTTCTGGGTCCTATATGTAACATGTGAGAATGAATCTTAAATATGTAGCTTCTCCCCCCCCCCCTCGTCGGCACGGAAACTGTATAGGAAAAAAAACAGAATTCCAAATTAAAAAAAACAGGTCTCAAACACAATTTTAAGGGAAAGTTGATAAAGTAAACTAAGAAATAACCTTCAAAGCAAGACAAACGAACAAGGAAGCATGTATGGAAACTATCTACATACGAGTCAGAGATGGCATATAGTAGTTAATTCAATTATTTTCAACTACCAATGTGTTTAACGTAGAAGTGTGTGAAGCAAACTGGTCGAAGAACTTTAAATATAAATGAATCGGAGAAACGTTGAAATTAAGTTATTGCACTATTCTAAAAGGCAAGCCTGGGAGCCTATGGTGGTCCGCATAGACACATCTAGGTGACAGCACACACACACACACACACACACACACACACACACACACACACACACACACACACACGCACACACACACACACACACACACACACACACACACACACACACACACACACACACACACACACACACACAATCGGGAATCGACCGGGTAAACAAGGATGAACTATTCAACACTGGTGGGACGCGAACAAGGGGACACAGGTGGAAGCTGAGTACCCAAATGAGCCACAGAGACGTTGGAAAGAACTTTTTCAGTGTCAGAGTAGTTAGTAAATGGAATGCATTAGGAAGTGATGTGGTGGAGGCTGACTCCATACACAGTTTCAAATGTAGATATGATAGAGCCCAATAGGCTCAGGAATCTGTACACCAGTTGATTGACGGTTGAGAGGCGAGACCAAAGAGCCAGAGCTCAACCCCCGCAAGCACAATTAGGTGAGTACAATTAGGTGAGTACACACACACACACAGGTGGTACGCGAACACTGGGATGCAAATGGAAGCGACGTACCCAAATGAGCCACAAGAGACATTAAAAAGAATTTTCTAATTGTCAATGTAGCTAACAAATGGAATGTGGTATGGTAGTGATATGGCGGAGGCAGACTCCATGCACAGTCGAAATGTAGATATGATAGAGCCCAGTTAATTGACAATTTAAGGCGGGACGTAAGAGCCGTAGCTCAAGCCCCGCAAGCACAATCCAGGCGAGTACAATCTCCACAAGCATAATATAGTAAATACATGCAGACCCTACACTATACCCTACGCACACTTTACACACGTCGAAGAGCGCTCTGCCAAGGCAAAAGTTTCCCCCCTCCCTAGTGCGTTGCTCTCGATAAGAAACCCATGAATATTTAAGATAAACAAATACTTGCAGAACGGTACGGCAAGACACGCTCGGACAGAAATACGTCGAATGTAAACCTCGGAAGTTTGTCCAAGTGGTGAGTGGGTAATGCATCGATGTTTTATGTATCAGAGGAAGAAGTCATAAACCCCAGGTGCATGTATTTGCCTGTCCCCATCAGGGAGAGAATGGTCTGACCTTTAGGTACGAAAAGACACAAACACAGCAGGTCTCGTGCTCGTTCTGTATACAAACAACGTGAGGGACAAATATGTAGGTTTAATGGATATTGTAGGATAAAGCGAAGATTATGAGTTGTTCAGAAAATGGATGAAGTCCTAGCATTTAAAATAGAAAATAGGAAGCGAAGGTAAAGTTTAAATATACAGAAAATGGGAACCAACTTGAGCGATAAGAGCGAGGGTGGGATTATATAGATTGTTGTGTACGGGAGACATCTCCCGTCACGCAGGGTGCAGTCGCAACTCCACAGATCTCCAGTATCAGCTCTTGATATTGGTAATGGCTCAAAAGGGCCACCATTTACGGGCTATTCATGCCCGTGCCACCTATTGGGTGGCTTAATCTTCATCAATCAATCTTTATATAGATTGTATACATACTAAGGGAAACTATACTGATGGTTGTGTGTACATGCTAAGGGGAACGAAGGTGGGGGTGGATTTTATGTGGATACTATTGGAAGCAAGAGGGGGGGGGGGGGAGGAGGGGGAGGGGTTGTCTGTACACACATACACTCTAGAGGGGAAACAAGGCTGGCGCTTAACAAAATCTAAATTGAGTTGCAGTTTTTCCACGATCGTTTTCCCTTAACAGACGAACTTGTTTTGCATAGAATAAATTCAAAATATATTTGTAAGGAAAACTTCTTGCTGGAAGACTATTAATTCTATATTCCCTGTCAACATCTCGTGCTTCCCAAGGTCTCAAAATATATGTAAAAGATGGGTTGCACTTGTTTTTTTTAAACCTTTACCTTATAACAATGAGTTACAATGTTCGAGGTGTTAGGCCCAGATGCTTGGGGCTAGCCTCATGCAATTTTTCACAGCAATTGTTGTTGGGTACGTGCCCAACATGGCACGTACCCAACCAGTTAAATGAGCACAGAGACAAATGCTAAGTCCCTTAGTACCTAAGGTGCACAGCACTTTAAGGACCTCCTAACAACTCCGTGACAAGCTGGACATTTACAATGTTCTAAAGGATAAAATTGAAATGAATTTTGGTTTCAAATAGTGAAACATTATGCAATGATGTTTCCAAAGTTGGCAAAATAATTGGACCCATCATTGTTTGGTCGTAATGGATTTATATTCGTGTTTATTACATAATTAATCCTCCCCCGTTAGGAGCCGGTCGGCCGAGCAGACAGCACGCTGGACTTGTGATCCTGTGGTCCTGGGTTCTATCCCAGGCGCCGGCGAGAAACAATGGGCAGAGTTTCTTTCACCCTATGCCCCTGTTACGTAGCAGTAAAATAGGTACCTGGGTGTTAGTCAGCTGTCACGGGCTGCTTCCTGGGGGTGGAGGCCTGGTCGAGGACCGGGCCGCGGGGACACTGAAGCCCCGAAATCATCTCAAGATAACCTCAAGATAACCCCCTACCCCCCACTAGTGCCACAAGACTACCTCCCAACCACTTGGGTTCATCTCTCTCCCCATTACATCGCAGGTCTCAACATTGTATAACGAATCACTGAAACTGCTAAATAAGTTTACGGAAAACGCAACCAAAATTTCAGCCTATGACACTCTCATACCCCACAACGTTTGTGTGTGAAAGTTGGGTGAGGGTTGCCCTCACGCACACACACACACACACACACACAATATATATATATATATATATATATATATATATATATATATATATATATATATATATATATATATATATATATATATATATATATATATAAATATATATAATTACTTTATTACATGTAAGTGTAATTACACTTGAGTAATTACACACACACACATAGGTATACAGAAGTGCTCGGAGTTGATATCACACCAAACCTGTCTCCTGAAGCCCACATAAAAAGAATTACATCTGCGGCATATGCGAGGCTGGCTAACATCAGAACAGCCTTCAGGAACCTGTGTAAGAAATCATTCAGAATCCTGTACACTACATATGTAACATCAATCATGGAGTATGCGGCCCCAGCATGGAGCCGCATGCATGAACCTTGTCAAGTACAAGACGAAGCTGGAAAAAGTTCAGAGGTATGCCACTAGACTAGTCCCAGAACTAAGAGGCATTAGTTACGAGGAAAGGCTGCCGGAAATGCACCTTACGACACTGGAAGACAGAAGAGTTAGAGGAGACATGATCACGACCTATAAAATCCTCAGGGGAATTGACAGGGTAGACAAGGATAAACTATTCAACACTAGTGGTACGCGAACAAGGGGACACGGGTGGAAACTGAGTACCCAAATGAGCCACAGGGACGTTAGAAAGAACTTTTTCTGTGTCAGAGTAGTTAACAGATGGAATGCATTAGGCAGTGATGTGGTGGAGGCTGACTCCATACACAGTTTCAAATATAGATATGATAGAGCCCAGTTGGCTCAGGAATCTGTACACCAGTTGATTGACAATTGAGAGGCAGGACCAAAGAGCCAGAGCTCAACCCCCGCAAGCACAACTAGGTGAGTATACACATGCATTCATATTAGTTGGATGCCCAGCAGTGACTGGGTCGATCCGGCCACCCTAGATCTGTGCCTCTGTATTCTCCCTCCCTCCCTTCCTCTCTCTCTCTCTCTCTCTCTCTCTCTCTCTCTCTCTCTCTCTCTCTCTCTCTCTCTCTCTCTCTCTCTCTCTCTCTCTCTCTCTCTCCTTTTCTCTCCTTTTCTCTCTCCCCTTTTTTCTCTCCTTTTCTCTCCCCTTTTCTCTCTCTCCCCTTTTCTCTCACCCCTTCCCCCCTCCTCATCTCCCCTGTCTCTCATGTAATAATTTGTCCTCACTGTATTGATTTTGCTGGTTTGGGCTTTCAGACTTACATAATGCAATTTGTATTCACCCGACGTCTTTGGTCCATTTTCAGCTTGACTTTTGTTCCTCCCTGAATTTAGTGAACAAGTTTAGATTATTTTGTTTGACTTGATATTTCTTTTCTCTGAATTTGGCGCAAAAAAAAAAATGAAAGTTTTTAGGATCATTTTTAAGCCCTTTAGTTTCTTATAATATCGCCTCAATCAAAAAGTACAGATAAATATAAATAACACGATGTGTTTATGCCAAAATCATGAGGCAATAGCATAGGATTCAGCCCATATGACCCAGACTGCCCAGATTACGCGCACTACCGACTCTAGTACGTGTGTCTGGGCCGTCCAAGGGTTTATGTTCGATCCCATTGTATCACCCCAATATTTTTCTCAGTTTTATATGACTGTTAAAGATCATCTTCATTTAGGTTTTGGTTTATATTTAGATAGCTTTGTTCTCATCATATATATATATATATATATATATATATATATATATATATATATATATATATATATATATATATATATATATATATATGTATATATATATATAACTGAAAACTCACACCCCAGAAGTGACTCGAACCCATACTGCCAGGAGCACTCTGCTGGCGTACAGGATCCCTTAACCACTCGACCAACGCGACCTCTTTTTATCCTGTCGTGTTGGTCGAGCGGTTAAGGGATCCTGTACGCCAGCAGAGTGCTCCTGGCAGTATGGGTTCGAGTCACTTCTGGGGTGTGAGTTTTCAGTTGCATATAGTCCTGGGGACCATTCAGGCTTGTTCGCATATATATATATATATATATATATATATATATATATATATATATATATATATATATATATAATCATATATAATCACATACACATTTAATATATATATATATATACATTAGAGGAGGTAGGCAGAATATATCAACCTGAGATGTGAGATGCTGTTTGATCTCGCTTAAGTGGATGTAAATTGACTTTGCCTGCGAGATTTACTCGACATATTTCCAGGAGCGTTAACCCCCAGAGCTTCCTTGTCAACATCTTCCCCTACAGCATGGACAGAAATGAAGCTCCATTCCTGTTTATTGAATGTATGATTGAGTTGAAGCTCAGCATGGCGGAAAAGCTGCTGAAAAATATAGGTATTTTATTTAATTATTTATATACAAGAGGGTACATTGGGGGGTTAAGAGAGAACATAAGAATGATATTGATTTTACAATCTTGTAATCTATTAGTGAATAGAAAAATGTGAATCGGAAGACCTTCACTGTAAAAAAAATAAGGGAAACAGTGGCATGAAGTGAAGCAAAATTGGGAACTGAAAATTGACAGGAAAGTTTAGCAAGGAAAGTAGAGACGGACGGGGATGTAAATGAAGGATAGTCGGTAGAAAGTCGAGATGGAGATGTGATTAGAAATTGGGACAGAATTGGCGAAAAATAGGACTGGAGGATGGGGTATTGGGGAAAGCTAGGGAAAGAAAGTGGATAGTTGCAGAGAGAGAGATAGAGGGCGTAGGGAGAGTGACAGGAGAGGGGGAGGGGAAGAAGAGACGAAGATCGACAGGATTTAGGGGAGTGGAGAGACGAGTGACAGGAAAGGGAGAGGAAATAGGGGAGAAGGAGGTAGAATCCAAATAGAGAGAGAGAGAGAGAAAGAGAGAGGTTTGACCGCTCTCACTCTCTACCCAGTGTGGAGAGTGCCGGCGTGTCTGGGAATAACATACCGGTATTCATTGCTCCGACAGGTCGATGGGCAGACCCGTCCTGGCAACAGGTAAAGCACTCTTTGAAATGATTATAAAATAATCATTTGCGTTAATAAAGACAAACTGAAAACGAATAACAAAAGTAATAATGACAGTAGTATTGATAATAAACCAACATCCGGCAGGCGTAAGGATGCGAAGACTGTTCTTTGAATAACGTAAAGGTAATGCGGGAGACTTGTGCGTTCGGTCTGGTGCCAGTGGTGGGGCCCAGGAGCCAGATTCACGAAGCAGTTACGCAAGTACTTACGAACCTATACATCTTTTCTCAATCTTTGGCGGCTTTGTTTACAATTATTAAACAGTTAATGAGCTCCGAAGCACCAGGAGGCTGTTTATAACGATAACAACAGTTGATTAGAAGGTTTTCATGCTTGTAAATTGTTTAATAAATGTAACCAAAGCCGTCAAAGATTGAGGAAAGATGTACACGTTCGTAAGTACTTACGTAACTGCTTCGTGAATCTGGGCCCAGAGCTGTAGATCCACAGAGTTTCCATATATGAACAGCCACAAAGACAAAGATTCGATCCAGAAACTGTTAAGTCACTTTAGCGATGCCACTTTAGAGTGCTATCAGCCGCTAGAGTCTGTATACTGCTAGACAACGAGCGCTGTCTAATATAACTAACCAAACCTAAGCTATTCTAACCAAGTATAACAACCGTGGACATCTTCAAGAGGAAACTAGATTGTTTCCTTCAAGGAGTGCCGGACCAACCGGGCTGTGGTGGGCCTGCGGGCCGCTCCAAGCAACAGCCTGGTGGACCAAACTCTCACAAGTCAAGTCTGGCCCCTGGGTCGGGCTTGGGGAGTAGAATAACTCCCAGAACCCCATCAACCAGGTATCAACCAGGTAAGTAGAGTGCATTTACTCCGTGAAACCCCCCTAAAACCCTGAGTAACGTGGGCCGTGAAGTCTTTGAACTACAATGAACGTTTACGCTTAAGTTTAGCAAGAATACAAATGTGCTAAACATTAGCACTGATTAGTACGTAAACAACATTTAACAAAAGCTATTTCCCCTCCTCCGGAGAATTCAAGAGACTTCGTGTTATATGTATAATGTTGCCAACCTGCCATTCTTCTTCCTAAAGGGATGTACTGTACGACTCAATTACAGTTCACCAGGAGAATTGGAATATTCAGACTCTCACAATGAAGGAAACATAGGGACATTATTCTCTGGTAGAAAATAAAGTTTACATTATTCATTTTTAAAATAATTTTTTTTGTTCTAAATATTTGGTAAAGTTAGCAACAAATATAGTATATATATATATATATATATATATATATATATATATATATATATATATATATATATATATATATATATATATATATATATATATATATATATATTCAGTCGCATTCAGTCGTTTCTTGCCAAAATGGCAATTGTTGTTACCATTACGGAGATGCAATCAAGCGTTTAAAACAGCAAAGGCTAAATTGGGAGAAGAGAGTGGTCCACTCTTCATGATTGGTTAAACCCAGAGGGGGGGATGTCAGCCGGAACCAATCACAGGCAGCCTTTCAAGTGTTCTGGCCTTTCACGAATCGGAGCACTCCAGCACAACGAAACAATTAGTTCTTGAAGACGAGCGGAATCACAATATCAATATCTTTTTATATTTCTTTTTCCGTGTGTGTGTCTCTGTCTCTCTATGATTTACCGAGTAATGGAATAGACGTGATCTCGAGGGATTGTTTCAGACCAAGATTGGAAATGTATAATATATATGCTTTTGTGTGGGTATAAATAGAGCCTCGCGTTTGTCTACAGGTCGTGTGTGCAATTTCCTCTGGTCTTTTGTTCTTAACTTTAAGAAGATGGTCTTCAGGTGTCTGTGAAGGAACAGTAATTTTTAGGAAAGGCGTTCTTCACGTGTCTGTACCCGCGACATGTTCTTTGGTTGATCATCTGTTACTGTCAAGTTTTGTCATTGTCTTAAACGCCTCTGAATATTTTTTCGTTTCTAACATGTCTGGGAACCCTTCGCTTGGGGGTGTCCCCATTGTTTATTGGAGATTTATTTTCTCTTCAATTTGAGCGTGTCCCTTCACCCTACTGCTAACTGACCCTTTTTTATCAGGGTTCTTCATTAATTCCCCCCTTCTTGTCAGTTTTCACCTCGTTATTTTAGTTTATTATCAGGTTACCCCATTCACAGCTTTTCTGCCTGTCAGCTAGCTCACTCTCTTGCTTTCGCTCGCTCTTGCTCTCGCTCTTGCTCTCGCTCGGCTCTTGCTCTCGCTCGCTCTTGCTCTCGCTCGGCTCTTGCTCTCTCTCCCTCTCTCCCTCTCTCTCTCTCTCTCTCTCTCTCTCTCTCTCTCTCTCTCTCTCTCTCTCTCTCTCTCTCTCTCTCTCTGCATCACTCATGTGGGCGTTATGGAGGTGAGCAATTGGATGGGTTCTAGCCAGGACCGATCCTTAGAGACAGCTTTGTTACACTGTGCCAGTCTGCTTTCTCGCCTCACACTGTCATTGTCTCCTGCCCGTTAGGTACTCTTATTCATTTGACTGGTCTTCCGCCTTACTTTGTAGTTACCTTGCCTTGATTCCGGGGATCAAGGTCCCCGCGGCCCGGTTTCTAACCAGGCCTCCTAGCTCATGCCTGTTTCACAAGTTTGTGTATTAAAATTTTGTGCGGAACTGCGTGAAGAATTTTTTGGTTGTTTAGAAATATGCGATTTACAAATTTAATTTCTTGCCTAATTTTTGTTGCCTGGTCATAGAATTCGAATTCACGCCTGTGAGACACGATTTACCATCCCTGAACCCATGTTGGTGGTGTTACAAAGCTCTTCCCTTCAAATGCTCAACGAACCTTTTCCCTCACGATCTTCTTAATCACCTTGAATGGTATACTAGTTAGGGAAACTGGCCTGTAGTTCATTGCCTCTTGCCTGTAACCCTTTTTGTATATTGGGACCACATTACCCGTCTTCCAGCTTTCCGGAAGGTCTCCTGTTTCCAGTGACCTGTTATACACCATAGAGAGTGGCACACTTAGTGCTTCTGCACCTTCTTTTAATATCCACGGTGATATTCTGTTAGGCCCAACAGCCTTTGTCACATTCAGTTCCAATAAATTCCTTTTGGTCTCATCACTGGTGAGCTCAAATTCCTCCATGGTTGCTTGGTTTGTCGTCTCGTCTCTTAGTACAGGGGCTTCTCCTTGTGTATGTATTTACACATACACAACTGTCAATCTACTGATTTTTAACACATACACAACACACACACACACACTCACACACACACACACACACACACACACACACACACACACACACACACACACACACACACACACACACACACACAAGGGGGCCAGTTTAGTTTGTCAAAGCAACACAAAAAATAGTTTCCCGGTTTGTTCAACTCAATAGTTCAGATTTCTACTTTCTAATTTCGTTGTCCGTCGGTATATAGACTATTTTCCTCATCGTTACTATAAGTACTACCTGAACAGGAGGATGGGCTGTCTATCTATAAATATTGAACACCCTAATGGGGGATAATTGTGTAAGTCTTTGCCTATAGGTGTGTCCCCCTTACCTTTGTTAGTATTGCGTGAGAGAAGGGAGGGGGAAGGGGGGGGGGGCATGAAGCCACTGGGTGAGGGGGGGAGATGGAGCTATTGAGTAAGGGAGTCTTGGGTTTATATTACGGATCCCATGGAGAGAACGCCTTGAGTTACCCGGCACAGGAGCGGGGCTGTAAGTCCACTACGGGCTCACCATAGCCCGTGCTACTGCGAACTTTTTGTTCCAGGTGGCTGCATCTAAGGCAGCAGCAACAGCAACACCGGAGGGAGCGCCGCCAGGGGTGGCACTAGGGGCGTATATATATATCCCACACCAGAGCGGGTGTGTGAATGGGTCGTGTGGGAGGAAGGGCGAGACCGCGTGTAGCGGCCCCTCCCCTTCTCTTGACTTACTGCTCACCGTTTTCCAAAGTTTACTGTAGATTGAACAAATCCACCGATTGCTGCTATAAATGCAACTGTTAAATATGGTTCTCACTAGTTTATTTCCTGTGTTTGTAGGAGGTGTGGGGAGAGAGAGAGAGAGTTTTTCGTTGGTTCTTAGGGCTACGCTTCCCTGCTAGCAGCCACCGACTCGCTAACGTATTGTTGTATCTGTTATATAAGCCACCTACTCGCTTAGCTGTTATGGAAGAGATGAGATTCAGCTCTTGGGTTTCGCCTGTCGGCCGTCAGTCGACTATTGCACAGGTTTCCCGGACGCTTTGGGGGGGTCTAATAAAA
>NC_091154.1:33662623-33667623 GCF_040958095.1 Procambarus clarkii | reverse complement strand
CCCTCTATCCCAGCCTGCCCCTCTCTCCCAGCCTGCCCCTTTCCCAGCCTGCCCCTCTCTCCCAGCCTGCCCCTCTCTCCCAGCCTGCCCCTCTCCCAGCCTGCCCCTCTCCCAGCCTGCCCCTCTCCCAGCCTCCCCCTCTCCCAGCCTGCCTCTCTCCCAGCCTGCCCTTCTCCTAGCCTGCCCCTCTCCCAGCCTGCCCCTCTCTCCCAGCCTGCCCCTCTCTCCCAGCCTGCCCCTCTCTCCCAGCCTGCCCCTCTCTCCCAGCCTGCCCCTTTCCCAGCCTGCCCCTCTCTCCCAGCCTGCCCCTCTCTCCCAGCCTGCCCCTCTCCCAGCCTGCCCCTCTCCCAGCCTGCCCCTCTCCCAGCCTCCCCCTCTCCCAGCCTGCCTCTCTCCCAGCCTGCCCCTCTCCCAGCCTGCCCCTCTCCCAGCCTGCCCCTCTCTCCCAGCCTGCCCCTCTCTCCCAGCCTCCCCCTCTCCCAGCCTGCCCCTCTCTCCCAGCCTGCCCCTCTCTCCCAGCCTGCCCCTCTCTCCCAGCCTGCCCCTCTCTCCCAGCCTCCCCCTCTCCCAGCCTGCCCCTCTCTCCCAGCCTGCCCCTCTCCCAGCCTCCCCCCTCTCCCAGCCTGCCCCTCTCCCAGCCTCCCCCTCTCCCAGCCTCCCCCTCTCCCAGCCTGCCCCTCTCTCCCAGCCTGCCCCTCTCTCCCAGCCTGCCCCTCTCTCCCAGCCTGCCCCTCTCTCCCAGCCTGCCCCTCTCTCCCAGCCTGCCCCTCTCTCCCAGCCTGCCCCTCTCTCCCAGCCTGCCCCTCTCTCCCAGCCTGCCCCTCTCTCCCAGCCTGCCCCTCTCCCAGCCTGCCCCTCTCCCAGCCTGCCCCTCTCCCAGCCTCCCCCCCTCTCCCAGCCTGCCCCTCTCCCAGCAAGACAGGAGGGATGGGGAAGGGGGCGACTCTGTACCAGGTTTGTTGCGGCAAATTTACTTCCTCAGATCTTGGGCGAAGTTAAGGAGAGTGGAGGGAAACTTTACTCTGCTGCCTCGGAGCTCACGTCTCCAGTAAAGTTAGGGAGAGTTGGGGGCTATATTGTGGCCGGCCATGCGCGGCCCCCTTGAATATTTAATGCCGGCCTTAACCAGCTTATGGGATCGTGATCCACTTGATGTTGTAAAGGAAAAGGGAGGGGGGGTAATATTTATGGCAACTCACGTGGCACTCTGGAAAGCCTGCTCCAGGAGTTCCTTTAAGTCTCGGAACGAAGAAATATCAGTGTCGTAAAGCTCCGCTATGTAACCCCGCCGCCGGCTTGCTTTTCAGGCATAACGGCACTGAATTTTTATCGCATTTCCCACCAATAAATCTTAAAAAAGAGTTGAATGAGTCAAATCGATATTATTTCTCCTAATAAAAGTTTTTCCCTCTGAAGGCTAATAAACCCTTTCCGAGTAGCAACGCTGCATGTTGGCTTAGCCGGAGCGCTCGACGCGCTGCTGTTTATTGTGTGGTGAAGCACAGCACAGGGTTTTGGCTTCAGCACACCTGGGTTAAAATTGTCAGTGAGAACTGCCTATGTCGACAGTGAGTGGACCGCCAGTAACGGACCTGCCAAATCTTTACATTATATTTGGACATATACATAATATGTTTATATACACACATATATATATATATATATATATATATATATATATATATATATATATATATATATATATATATATATATATATATATATATATATATTACATTATATTTCTAAATACACTTTAAAGGCCGGTTATTGGTTGGAAAACCTTTAGTGTGGAGAGTTGAGGTTGTAAGTGGGAGAGAGAGAGAGAGAGAGAGAGAGAGAGAGAGAGAGAGAGAGAGAGAGAGAGAGAGAGAGAGAGAGATAAGAATGGTCAATGTGTGTTAAAGCACCATCCCCCTCAACTCTTTACTGTCTCACTTTCTATTTCCTACCCTAGACTTTCCTAAAATAATTCTCTCTCTCTCTCTCTCTTTCTCTCTCTCTCTCTCTCTCTCTCTCTCTCTCTCTCTCTCTCTCTCTCTCTCTCTCTCTCTCTCTCTCTCTCTCTCTCTCTCTGAAGGGCAAATCCGATATAATTGCCTTGTCAGAAGCAATCGCCGAGGATAGATTTATTACACCACGCCATTTTTTTTTCGAACCAAGTTGTTAGGCATGCAGAGTGACTGTGTGTTTGTTTTTTGTTAGTTTCATTACTCATTCATTACCCGGGCAGTGGTTGAGTGTTTCAAAATAGTCTGTTGGTTTCAGTAAGGTTATATCCAATTTTTTTTTACAACCTGACCCGATTTGGTTTCTAATTTTGCACTTAATGTGTTAAATAAATAATGTTCCACGAGTCTCTAGGCATTATTCCACAATGCTGACATTTTGTCATATGAAATCTATTTCCTATGACTATTCCTATTTAGAAATAATCTATTTAAATATAGCTATGGAAGCCTATTTCCCATGCACATGGATATCGAACCCTGAGGCGGTGTATGGGGTCTCCTCTTCATCTATCGTGGTCTATCAACCAAAAAGTGGTTCATAGTTGGGTCGAATGTTTGTAACCATGGGTCGAATGTTTGTAACCATGGGTCGAATGTTTGTAACCATGGGTCGAATGTTTGTAACCATGAGTCGAATGTTTGTAACCATGGGTCGCATGTTTGTACCATGGGTCGAATGTTTGTACCATGGGTCGAATATTTGTACCATGGGTCGAATGTTTGTAACCATGGGTCGAATGTGTTGTACCATGGGTCGAATGTTTGTACCATGGGTCGAATGTTTGTACCATGGGTCGAATGTTTGTAACCATGGGTCGAATGTTTGTACCATGGGTCGAATGTTTGTACCATGGGTCGAATATTTGTAACCATGGGTCGAATGTTTGTAACCATGAGTCGAATGTTTGTAACCATGGGTCGCATGTTTGTACCATGGGTCGAATGTTTGTACCATGGGTCGAATATTTGTACCATGGGTCGAATGTTTGTAACCATGGGTCGAATGTGTTGTACCATGGGTCGAATGTTTGTACCATGGGTCGAATGTTTGTACCATGGGTCGAATGTTTGTAACCATGGGTCGAATGTTTGTACCATGGGTCGAATGTTTGTACCATGGGTCGAATGTTTGTACCATGGGTCGAATATTTGTAACCATGGGTCGAATGTTTGTAACCATGAGTCGAATGTTTGTAACCATGGGTCGCATGTTTGTACCATGGGTCGAATGTTTGTACCGTGGGTCGAATATTTGTACCATGGGTCGAATGTTTGTAACCATGGGTCGAATGTTTGTAACCATGGGTCGAATGTGTTGTACCATGGGTCGAATGTTTGTACCATGGGTCGAATGTTTGTACCATGGGTCGAATATTTGTACCATGGGTCGAATGTTTGTAACCATGGGTCGAATGCTTGTACCATGGGTCGAATGTTTGTACCATGGGTCGAATGTTTGTAACCATGGGTCGAATGTGTTGTACCATGGGTCGAATGTTTGTACCATGGGTCGAATGTTTGTACCATGGGTCGAATATTTGTACCATGGGTCGAATGTTTGTAACCATGGGTCGAATGCTTGTACCATGGGTCGAATGTTTGTAACCATGGGTCGAATGCTTGTACCATGGGTCGAATGTTTGTAACCATGGGTCGAATGCTTGTACCATGGGTCGAATGTTTGTAACCATGGGTCGAATGCTTGTACCATGGGTCGAATGTTTGTACCATGGGTCGAATATTTGTACCATGGGTCGAATGTTTGTACCATGGGTCGAATATTTGTACCATGGGTCGAATGCTTGTACCATGGGTCGAATGTTTGTAACCATGGGTCGAATGCTTGTACCATGGGTCGAATGTTTGTACCATGGGTCGAATGTATCACCTCCCAGTTCCTGACGTTGCGCAGCTGCTGCGTCATGGCCACTGTACAGTTTGCGCATTGTTTTAGAAAGTTTCCTGTGTGTGTCAGGTGGTAGTGTCGCTCGTCATACTGACCATAAGCGGGACGTCAGTTCGAGGCCTGAAGACGATGGGGGCCGAGCCGCCAAGATTGTGCAAGACGGAAATGATTGTGCTAGACACTGAAACGGGGGAAAAACCCCCGATAACCTGTCAATTTGGCACCATAAAATTGACCGAGCACTGATTAGTCAATTAATATGATAGAATGTGCTACTAGCATTACAATTACCTAATTATCCTTACTAAAACAAACGGATAGGCATAAAATAGAGAAGGAATTTGGTATATATATATCTTGGTTTTTGCCAATGTGGAAAACAGGAGCCATTGGAGTTTCTGGGCGGGAGAAATTAATTGACAAGGAGCGATTAATCCGTTGAGACAAGGGTCGAGTCTTTCCCCGGGCCTCCACGGGGTAGTGAGACGTCATGTTTTGTGAGCCTCGTGGGAACACTCAAGGAATTGCTCTCCGGATATTGTCTTTTACAAAAACTGGAGTGGAATTTCTTGTAAATTTCGTCGTGGTATTGTTTAAGGTCTTTATATTGAATACCTTTTGAACGGCTGGATTTTGTAGACTGTAGATCTGTCCTATTTCTGACCTTTAATTCTCAACAGTTAAGGCTTATAGCAAATTTTGACCAGTTAAGTATTTGTGTTAATAATGAGAACGCTGACCTGCAAGAGGCAATATCCCGCCAAACACACACCGAAACTACGACGTTGGTACAACGTTCGAACAAGTTTTAACACCTAATCAGTTATAACAACCAATATAGCAAGTTGTAACAACGTTCTAATACGTCATAAACACGTTAAGCCCAAGATGTAACAACTTTATTACAAGTTGTAACAAGCGGAAAATAGAGACAGATTCGGTTTGGGTTTTCAGGCAAGGCCGCTCTGTACCAACCAGTCCAAGTGAATGGTTAGGTGCCGGCAGTTCATCAGCTGTTGTAGTGCCGTGGGAGGTGTTTTGACCGTGACCTTGGTGGGTGTCCGGCGTTTAGGCTTTCAAAA
>NC_091154.1:33640123-33657623 GCF_040958095.1 Procambarus clarkii | reverse complement strand
CCAGACCCCACATGGGGCGGCCCTGGGGGGAGTAGAAGTGGTCCTGGGGGAGTAGAAGTGGCCCTGGATAAGTAGAAGTGGCCCTGGATAAGTAGAAGTGGCCCTGGATAAGTAGAAGTAGTCCTGGGGAGTAGAAGAACCCCCAGAACCCCCCCCCCTATCCTGGTACAATCCAGGTTATCCAACGCACTAAAAAATCCAGATTACGAGAATCCTACAACGTTGGATTCCACAATGTAGACACACATGAGCAGGTAACCTCAGACTCCAGAGACACTTCAAGAGGCAAAGACTTCACAAGGACACTAATTTCCGGTTCGAGATGTTCAGGTTTCTTTGTTGTGTTTGGTTTAGTGTGACCCCAGCGAGGGGTGAGGCACTGCTCGAGTGAGAGAGGACTGAGGGAGAAAGACAAGTGAGGGAGTGGGATGGAGGAGACACAGATGGAGAGAAGGGAAGTGGGAAGGTATTGAGGAAGCGAGCAACAGGGAAGGAGGAAATACATCGTTGTGGGCGACGGACGAAAATATTCCCTCCTGAGGGCCAGCTTCATGAACACCTGTGATGAATATGGCTAGCGAGAGTGGTCCGTCTTGTACCGCACGGTGAGTGGTCCGTCTTGTACCATACGGTGAGTGGTCCGTCTTGTACCATACGGTGAGTGGTCCGTCTTGTACCACACGGTGAGTGGTCCGTCTTGTACCATACGGTGAGTGGTCCGTCTTGTACCACACGGTGAGTGGTCCGTCTTGTACCACACGGTGAGTGGTCCGTCTTGTACCATACGGTGAGTGGTCCGTCTTGTACCACACGGTGAGTGGTCCGTCTTGTACCACACGGTGAGTGGTCCGTCTTGTACCACACGGTGAGTGGTCCGTCTTGTACCACACGGTGAGTGGTCCGTCTTGTACCATACGGTGAGTGGTCCGTCTTGTACCATACGGTGAGTGGTCCGTCTTGTACCACACGGTGAGTGGTCCGTCTTGTACCACACGGTGAGTGGTCCGTCTTGTACCACACGGTGAGTGGTCCGTCTTGTACCACACGGTGAGTGGTCCGTCTTGTACCACACGGTGAGTGGTCCGTCTTGTACCACACGGTGAGTGGTCCGTCTTGTACCACACGGTGAGTGGTCCACCTTGTACCACACGGTGAGTGGTCCGTCTTGTACCACACGGTGAGTGGTCCACCTTGTACCACACGGTGAGTGGTCCACCTTGTACCACACGGTGAGTGGTCCGTCTTGTACCACACGGTGAGTGGTCCGTCTTGTACCACACGGTGAGTGGTCCGTCTTGTACCACACGGTGAGTGGTCCGTCTTGTACCACACGGTGAGTGGTCCGTCTTGTACCACACGGTGAGTGGTCCACCTTGTACCACACGGTGAGTGGTCCGTCTTGTACCACACGGTGAGTGGTCCACCTTGTACCACACGGTGAGTGGTCCACCTTGTACCACACGGTGAGTGGTCCGTCTTGTACCACACGGTGAGTGGTCCACCTTGTACCACACGGTGAGTGGTCCACCTTGTACCACACGGTGAGTGGTCCGTCTTGTACCACATGGTGAGTGGTCCACCTTGTACCACACGGTGAGTGGTCCGTCTTGTACCACACGGTGAGTGGTCCGTCTTGTACCACACGGTGAGTGGTCCGTCTTGTACCACACGGTGAGTGGTCCGTCTTGTACCACCGAAATCTTCACGAAATATCTACCTTGGGAACACGTTTGTGTAAATACTTTTATGTAGCGTGAATTGTGAACTTGCTCATATACTCGGTCATGGGTCATATACTGTCATGACCTTATACTCGGTCATGGGTCATATACTGTCATGACCTTATACTCGGTCATGGGTCATATACTGTCATGACCTTATACTCGGTCATGGGTCATATACTGTCATGACCTTATACTCGGTCATGGGCCATATACTGTCATGACCTTATACTCGGTCATGGGCCATATACTGTCATGACCTTATACTCGGTCATGGGTCATATACTGTCATGACCTTATACTCGGTCATGGGCCATATACTGTCATGACCTTATACTCGGTCATGGGCCATATACTGTCATGACCTTATACTCGGTCATGGGCCATATACTGTCATGACCTTATACTCGGTCATGGGCCATATACTGCCATGACCTTATACTCGGTCATGGGCCATATACTGCCATGACCTTATACTCGGTCATGGGTCATATACTGCCATGACCTTACACTCGGTCATGGGCCATATACTGCCATGACCTTATACTCGGTCATGGGTCATATACTGCCATGACCTTATACTCGGTCATGGGCCATATACTGCCATGACCTTATACTCGGTCATGGGTCATATACTGCCATGACCTTATACTCGGTCATGGGTCATATACTGTCATGACCTTATACTCGGTCATGGGTCATATACTGCCATGACCTTATACTCGGTCATGGGTCATATACTGTCATGACCTTATACTCGGTCATGGGTCATATACTGTCATGACCTTATACTCGGTCATGGGCCATATACTGTCATGACCTTATACTCGGTCATGGGCCATATACTGTCATGACCTTATACTCGGTCATGGGTCATATACTGTCATGACCTTATACTCGGTCATGGGTCATATACTGTCATGACCTTATACTCGGTCATGGGCCATATACTGCCATGACCTTATACTCGGTCATGGGTCATATACTGTCATGACCTTATACTCGGTCATGGGCCATATACTGCCATGACCTTATACTCGGTCATGGGTCATATACTGTCATGACCTTATACTCGGTCATGGGTATATCGAATCAGAATGTTGTGAAAGAGACGAGCCTATTTGGAGTAGTAACTCAGAGATATAGCCGCGAGGGCCGACCGTACAGCCCGTCCTCTTACTAATTACGTCGCTTTTCGCTCGTATGCACTACGGCCAAAAATCGCAGTATTGGAATTAAACAAAAAAATTAAATAATTTTTCCAAATGAAATGGACCTGAAGCAGCATGTTTTGGGGTCTTCTGATAGGTTAGGAGGGCAGCAAGGTCTCCTAAGGTTTCAAAAGTCATGAAAACCGTTAATTTAAAGTGTCCTCACCTAACCCTGAGGACCCAGAACAGAAAACGGGACAGTATGTTACTTTCTTGAGCCGCTTTCATTTTCAAGTACGGCGATTTTTGGCCTTAGTGCGCGTAAGAGCGAAAAGCGACGTAATTAGTAAGAGGCCGGGCTGCTGCCCACCACGGGTGTGTGCCAAGCACTCTTGTTCCCACCACCACGGGAGACTGGCTTGCTCAAGACGCTGTCCTCGCACACCTCGGATCTCCAGCCTTGTGACTGCTGACTAGAAGTGTCAGTTTGTATGGCGTCTTGTGGGAGACGCCTCACAGTGTGTGTGTGTGTGTGTGTGTGTGTGTGTGTGTGTGTGTGTGTGTGTGTGTGTGTGTGTGTGTGTGTGTGTGTGTGTGTGTGTGGTGCTGGCGCCCCGCTGGACAACACCAACACACTCCTACCGTCCAGCCTCGTGTGCTGCTCCCCATGTTGCATCCTTCATACATATCCATTCCTCACTTTGTTCCTACTCCTCCTCCGTTGTAGCCGTAGCTTACCTGCTCTGTACAGATTTAACTGTTTAGTATTATTTAAGAGCGTAAACATAGCACGTATCGACACGTGTAAGACCGTTTGAGTCGTTCTCTTGAGATTATTTCGGCTTGGAACAGATTTTTGTATAATGAACTCCACGAAAATTTCCCTGATCTCTTGACATTTGCGGCTTGGCGACTGTTCATGCCTCTGCAATTCCCATGCTTGAACCTAGACCGTATTTTTAACGTAATGTATTGATGTTCAGAGTGTGAAGCGGACTCAACGCATTCTTAACAGAGAGGTCACTGTATGGGACACTATCCAGCCACTTCCCGAGTGCATTCGGATGAGAAAGTGAGGTTCAGGGGCAGCAGCAGGTGCCGCGCTGAGTGAAACTACTCTCTGTAACGCGGCCAGGGGGGGTGGGGGTGGGGGGTTTGGGGGGTTGGCATAAATACAATTTTTCCAGCAGTAAAGGCATTCAATATGACAGGTGCATTATAGCAACCATGTAAATTATAGCAGCCTCGTGAGTCTGTTGGTTTTATGTCCAACGGCAAAGTGATGAGGCGGATGAGCTTTTACCTTTCATGTTTGTGCGTGGATGAGTCAGTGCAAAGTGTCACTCTCTGTGTTGGAATTGTGGCTCCTAAATAAAAACACATGGTTTGCAAATAACTGTCTGGTGGGTATAAAAAGGGGATATAAAGCAGGCGTGGATCTGTGCTCCGGCATGAGTAGGCTTGTCACGAGTGGAGATTTATCTGCTGATCCGAGAGTTAATCTTGGAGAGAATATGTTTAGACAATCTAATGGTGTTTGAGCGGATTTAACAGTCGTAATAACAGTCGGCAACGAGGAGGGGGGGGGGGGAGGGTAAACCTGTGGTATTGCAGCCTCCAGAAACAGCCGAGGAGAATGATTCTGATAAGTTGTGAGTCATTAGACACACATTATTGGTGACGGCTGCGTCAGAGTTGTACGGCGCCTCGAGGTACAAGTCTACAAGCGACGTGTATAGTGTCCGCTGGTAATAACGGTTTAAGGTTGTGAGGAGTGGCGCTTGCATAGCTGGTGACTGTTTATATTTCCAGAAATAACAACCCTCCCCCCCCCCCAACGTCTTCATGAGCATTTTAGCTCCTGAAAATATCTTTGGTGTCAAGCCAAGTACGGATACTCGGGAGCGTCGAGGTAGAACAGGAAGCTTCAGGTACTCACCATCGGATATGACGTGGATGTTGAGTCTCTTGGTGTTCTTGTCGGTGGGGACTGCCGAGCGGCCAGTCCACCCCCACCTGCCCACCTCGTAGACGCCCACCATGCCGCCTGCCACCGCCCACACGCCCACGGCCACCCTGCCCCGCACCACACGCCCTCACGCCGGGAGGGTGGGCGTGTGGGGGCAAGGCCGATGCTCTTGGTGTCCGCACTCCCCGCCCGGACGCTTGGAAAGAGGGTGTGTGTGTCTGTGTGTTAGGCAAGACCAACCCTTCTAGTGCTGGATCTAATTCTTCCTCCAGGTGGACTACTTGCGTAGGGTAGACATGGTTAAACAGGCTCACGTCTCAGGCGCACGTTGTTCAACTCATGTTCACTCTGAACACCGTGACCGCAGGAGTTCACTGTGACTTATTGGACCAAGAACTAAGAATAAACTGTCCCCTCTTTCTGCAGTTACTTTGGCAGCAAAGACTCCCTGGTCGCCATGCAAGTCTTGGCGTCAATCCGCGTGTCTGACACCATATTTATTACTGCTACCTACGGGTAGAAAAATATATTAATATTGAAATTAGACTTTAATGCCCTGAAAAACGATTTTGTCTGTCACATACATATTAAAACGTACATACGACCAGTATTTATCCAGTGCACTCGCATCCAGGGATATGACGGTTGAGATAAGGCGGCGTCTCTTATCTGTGGCTTGCTGCCCGGGATATCTGAAGGGTAGCGAGCACGGGGAACTCAGCACCTGTAAAACAGAAAATATTATTAAAGGAGTGAACGACGGAGTACTAAAATGGTGCCCCCCCCCTTCACGTATGGTGAGGGGGCGGTGCCCCTCTCCACGTATGGTGAGGGGGTGGTGCCCCCCAACACCAGGGAACACAACGGTGCCCCCCAACAACAGGGAACACAACGGTGCCCCAACACCAGGGAACACAAAGGTGCCCCAACACCAGGGAACACAACGGTGCCCCAACACCAGGGAACACAAAGGTGCCCCAACACCAGGGAACACAAAGGTGCCCCCCAACACCAGGGAACACAAAGGTGCCCCCCAACACCAGGGAACACAACGGTGCCCCAACACCAGGGAACACAACGGTGCCCCCCAACACCAGGGAACACAACGGTGCCCCCCAACTCCAGGGAACACAACGGTGCCCCAACACCAGGGAACACAACGGTGCCCCCCAACACCAGGGAACACAACGGTGCCCCAACACCAGGGAACACAAAGGTGCCCCAACACCGGGGAACACAAAGGTGCCCCCCAACACCAGGGAACACAACGGTGCCCCCCAACACCAGGGAACACAAAGGTGCCCCCCAACACCAGGGAACACAACGGTGCCCCCCAACACCAGGGAACACAACGGTGCCCCAACACCGGCTAAAAGTCTCACCTCGCAACCGGAAATTAACGCAAAAAAAAAACTTCTTATTGTGCAATATATAATTTTTATGCTAAATTGGAAGCGAAAGCGACCAAAAGTGACAGTTATTAAATTCTTAGCTCTGGGTATGATGTATATACTGTATGAAATGCTGCAGCTGTATCCTCGTGGGGGGGGGGGGTAATTACGAGAATTTATTTATTTTGCTTTGTTAACAGGTGTTTATTTTGGAACAAAAATTCCTTTAGTTAATATTGAAGATGTATAATGGTATAGAACCCGTGTCCCTTGAGAAGTCTATAGACGCAAGTTTAATCCCTTTGAACGGCTTCAATATTTTCTCTTGGAGGTATAGCGTTTTCATCGTGTAATTACTTCATATCTGTGTATCTATCTTGAGATTATCTTGAGATGATTTCGGGGCTTTTTAGTGTCCCCGCGGCCAGGTCCTCGACCAGGCCTTTACCCCCAGGAAGCAGCCCGTGACAGCTGACTATCACCCAGGTACCTATTTTACTGCTAGGTAACAGGGGCATAGGGTGAAAGAAACTCTGCCCATTGTTTCTTGCCGGCGCCTGGGATCGAACCCGGGACCACAAGATCACAAGTCCAGTGTGCTGTCCGCTCGGCCGACCGGCTTCCTAATAGTAACATTTGGCGCAGCTCTGAGAGCATAAAGTTGATTCTAATTGAAGATTATTTTTTAAACTAAGAGGACTATGAATATTCTAATAAGTAAAGCCAACACTGCTACTAATTCACAAGGAGAGGAAAATGTTGAATTTGTTAACCATTTTTTGCTGTTCATAAACTAAAAAAAACTCTTATTTAATTAAACGTCGGAGCATTTTTTAATTTTTTTTTTTAAATTAACTTTTTTTTCGTAATAATTATTTGGCTTTAAATATTTTACATTTTCTATTTTAAAGATGTGTAATATGTTATGTATGAACTGTACATACATTTATTTTTGTGTGTGATGTATACAAACATATCTGGATGTATGATGTATATCTATATCTGTGTAAGGCAAATTTTTCCTCGTAATTATGCCCTCTACCTGTGCTTTTGTATATAATTTTTGTTTATCATTTTCCTTTGTTTTTGCCTTTATCAAATTAAATACAAATTCAAATATGGTTTTTGAGGTATAAACACACACACACACACACACACACACACACACACACACACACACACACATACACACACACACATACTCATACACACACATACACACACACACACACACACACACTTACACAAATAGGTGAGTACACACACACACACACACACACACAAAGGGATGAAGTAGCTCAAGCTATTCTCACCCCGTTCAGTACAAAGTGTTCATACATATATAAACACACATCACAAGCAATATGCATATTACTGAACATTCTGAGTGATAAACATATACATTTCTTCCTTTACACATACAGAATGTTACCAGACGTACACACAAATACTGCTATGACTAGGTGCACAGACAATTTGCAATAGACATTCAGACAATTCAACAAAGTTACAGTCTTGGTGCAAAATTCTTATATCTCTCCAGAATATCACCAATCTTTCCGTTGTGACACATCCAGGCTATTTGTTCAGGAACAGTCCTTATCTCAGTGTTTCATTATGTTCAATCAAGAAGATAATGGGTGAGGCAGTGAGCCCTTATCAATCTCATTAACACCTACGCCATATTCCCAGTAATATTTGTACCCAAGCCTGAGCCGCATGTGCACAGAGTCACTCCAAGCATTTCTCCTTTTACCATAAGTAAAAATGTGTGTTTTGACTCACACACACCTGTAGTGTTGTATGGTTTAACTTTCCTCATACATTATACCTCTCCTCGCCACTTCTGGCTGTGCCTGAATATTTATAATTTTGGTTCTTTTTTGTCTCATTGTTAAAACACATTTAATGTCAACTCGTGGTTTTAATGTGGCACGTTTGGCCAGGTCATCCGCCACCTCGTTGACCACTAGTCCAACATGAGATATAGGATCCACATGAATTTCAATTTGTGACCTTTCAGCTGTATCTCATCTATCCTTTTTTTCAATCCTCAACTATGGACATGACTATTTGATTTCGACTGTTTAAGGAATCGATTGCCCCTCGGCTATTGTCAAATATAAAAATATATTTTTCATCTTGACGTACTTCCTCCAAACCAGCCAGAATGGCCTGCAGTTCAGCTTGTGTGGATGATATATAATTACTAAGTCGAAGTTCAATTGTCCTGTCCACAGTCTCAAACTCAGTATATTCCCCTATTAGGCCACCACACCCTGCCCTGCCATCCTCCGCCACCGACCCGTCACAATATACATGTAAACTATTGCCTCTTGGTAACCCAGCCACTTGGGCTAGGCGGTAGAGCGACGGTCTCACTTCATGCAGGTCGGCGTTCAATACCCCGACCGTCCACAAATGGTTGGGCACCATTCCTTTCCCCCCGTCCCATCCCAAATCCTTGTCCTGACCCCTTCCAAGTTCTATATATAGAGTCTAATCGCTTGGCGCTTTCTCCTGATAGTTCCCTTCCCTTGACAAAAATCTTTATTATCTGTATTGCCTCTTGGTAACCCAGATATCATGCTTCCATACACACCGTAACTCTCCCACTTCATGCTGAATCTTTTTCATCTTGAGAAGGGGGTACAATTTCGACTTTTATTTTCTGTACTTTCCAGGGAGCAGACCTATTTATTACACTGTCGAGAGGGTTGACAGCAGTCAAGTACATCGTATTCCCTGAGGTCATTAGCCAATCCCCCTCGTGTAGCGTGTCTCAATTTTCCCGGAAGTGTGTACGTCACTCAAGCAGGTCTGAACACTGTGAAAGAGGTTATCCCTTCCTCCTCTTCCTCTCTTCATGAAGTCAATAGATACTCTAGTGTTAATATCACAGACTCTTATCATACATGCTCTGTAAACTTAAGTCCATTCTCATTATTTCAATCATTGCATTTCTTTGACATCCAAGAATATCAAAGAGAGAGAAGGAAAGAGAAGAGAGGAAAGAGAAGGGAGGATAGAGAAGGGAGGAAAGAGAGAGAGAGAGAGAGAGAGAGAGAGAGAGAGAGAGAGAGAGAGAGAGAGAGAGAGAGAGAGAGAGAGAGAGAGGAAAGAGAGAGAGAGGAAAGAGAGAGAGAGGAAAGAGAGAGAGGAAAGAGAGAGAGAGAGAGAGAGAGAGAGAGAGAGAGAGAGAGAGAGAGAGAGAGAGAGAGAGAGAGAGAGAGAAAGAGAGAGAGGAAAGAGAGAGAGGAAAGAGAGAGAGGAAAGAGAGAGATGAAAGAGAGAGATGAAAGAGAGAGAGGAAAGAGAGAGAGGAAAGAGAGAGAGAAAAGGGAGAGAATAGAGAGAAAAGAGAGAGAATAGAGAGAAAAGAGAGAGAAGAGGAGAGAGAGAGAGAGAGGAGAGAGGAGAGAGAGAGAGAGAGAAGAGGAAAGAGAAAGAGAGAGAAGAGGAAAGAGAGAGAGAGAGAGAGAGAGAGAGAGAGAGAGAGAGAGAGAGAGAGAGAGAGAGAGAGAGAGAGAGAGAGAGAGAAGGAAGAGAGCGAGCTCTAGCAAGTAGACTTAACAGTTCAGTTCGTCACAGTTGGACACATTCATAGTCACAGTGGAGTGTCCCCGTGGGTGAGTGGGCTACACGCTGGAGACGAAGCTGTCCATTATAAACAACGCCGAAAAAATCCACAGTTTGCTCCACAGACAGTTTTGTCTGCCGTTTTCTTGCCAGATATTAATGGTTGGTTTTGTAAACATTCTCTAATTGGATCATTGTTGCCAAACCCGGCTTACAGATCGCTGTGAGGCCCGAATACAGATCATTGTGAATGCCGGCTACGGATCATCATTGCTCGTATACAATGCAGAATACTTATCAAATGATAAAATATTGAGGTTATACAATGGGATCGAACCCGCATCTGTGGACTCCCCAGGCACACACACACACACACACTACTGATTGTAATAGTGTCCCATGGGTGGGGAGGACTGGTAGGCTGGTTCTCCTGGCTGGTAGGACTGGTTCTCCTGGCTGGTAGGACTGGTTCTCCTGGCTGGTAGGACTGGTTCTGGGTCCTCGCTTCGCCAAAGACCGACCTTTTCCAGGATCCACATCACAATAGATGCCTAAATGCCAGAGAAACCAATTTACTACTAGGTGAACAGGGGTATCAGGGGAACGTGCCTAAGGTCTCGACCTGTCCAGGAAATGATCAATGGTCTGGCCAGTTCTAGGAGTGAAGAAATGTCTGTAACACCCACCTTTGAGGGGGGGAGGGGCAGATTATTGTTGCTGTAATACCCACCTTTGGGGGGGGGGGGGGAAGAGAGTGAAGGAAGAGTATGGGGGGTTCGACCCCCCCACCCAGGGGAAGGGAGGAGGCAATAGCAAGCTCCTGGTGAGGGCTAATAATGCCACCATTAAAGCTAAAATTGTGGGCATGACTCTAAGCTAACTAGGTATGTTTAACTATCGTTAGGCTTCCAGCCACTGCAAGTACGTTTTGTGTGGGTTGAAAAGACCACGAAATTCTTTTGCAAAATCTGGAATGTTTGGCGGCAGAGGAAAATTGGTGCGGAAAATTTTGATTATTTCATAACATCACGGAGGTCGGTGGAGCATCAAGAAATCAAAATAATTTATATTCTTAAATTTTAGAACTTCAGAATAATGATGAAATTGTTGAATCTTAAATGCAGGGAAGACCTAGGCGTTTTTTTATTAGGTATTTTAATCCCCCCCCCCCCCACCCCCCCACCCCCCACCCCCCACCCCCCACCCCCCTTTCTCAAAATAAGTGTATATATGTTCGAAATAAGGCAAATGGGACACTAGGATCCATATCTTGAAACTTCATCAATATGTCATCTAATGTTATCCTTCAGCTTGTTATCCTCATCCTTATTATCCTTTTATCTTGACCATGTTATATCCCATTAGGATTATGGAGTTCAGTTTATCGCAATACCATAAATTGACATAAATATACTTGAGCGTGTTATAGTTAATCTCAGGAATTACAAACTTTCTTCAAGAAAAGTTTAAAAAAAATTATAGTGTTTAAAAATGGCAAAGATTAAAGGGGATTTTGATTGAAGTATGAGAATTGGAGAGATTTTATAAACTGGGTATTAAGAAGGTGCTAAACCTGCCCGTTCTAAGGTTTCCCAACGTCATGAATACGTTCAATGTAACGTGTCCTCTCCTAACCTGCCAGAGGACCCAAAACAGAAAACAGGACAGTACGTCACTTTCGCAAGCCACTTCCATTTTCTAGTACGACAATTTTTGGCCGTACGTAACGCATACGAGCGAAATGCGAGGTTCTCTGTAGGAGGACAGGTATGCTAAACATATATAACAAAAATTGAACGCGAAACCATGGATACAAATTTGATAATGTTAATCAGGAAAGATCTGATTAAAGAGTGTATGGTTATCTTGAGGTTATCTTGAGATGATTTCGGGCTTTAGTGTCCCCGCGGCCCGGTCCTCCACCAGGCCTCTACCCCCCAGGAAGCAGCCCGTGACAGCTGACTAACACCCAGGTACCTATTTTACTGCTAGGTAACAGGGGCATAGAGTGAAAGAAACTCTGCCCATTGTTTCTCGCCGGCGCCCGAGATCGAACCCGGGACCATTGGAACCCGGCTCCATTTTATGTTTTACATGTAGTTTTATGTGTACATGTAGCTTTATGTGTACATGTAGCTTTATGTGTACATGTAGCTTTATGTGTACATGTAGCTTTATGTGTACATGTAGCTTTTGGAAGACACTTGTTGGAATTATGAAATCAACAGAGTTACATAATATATGGGATCGCCGGATAGGTTCAAATGTAGGTTAGACGTATGAGTGAGACGGTGAGTATAAATAGGATTCGCAAATTACATAGGCAATTTATTTGCCTATAGGCATAATTTTGCCTATAGGCATAGGCATAATTCGCATAGGCAAATTACTCTTTGGCATTTTACTCAGAGAAGTTCCTATGTTCTTGTCCCATAATACACACACAGGATGTTTTGGAACTTTGTCATTTGATTAAGTTGTTGTTTGCTTGTGGCGGTCAAACCTAAACGTGACAATTTCTATGCGATAACCCTGGAAACACAAACCGAAACTGTCTCTATTTTCCGCTTGTTACAACTTGTAATAAAGTTGTTACATCTTGGCTTAACGTGTTTATGACGTATTAGAACGTTGTTACAACTTGCTATATTGGTTGTTATAACTGATTAGAAAGTTATAACAACCAATATAGGTTGTTTAACCAGTTATAACAGGATAACTGTTATAACCGGTTAAAACTTGTTTGAACGTTGTACCAACGTCGTAGTTTCGGTGTGAGTTTGGCGGGAAATGCCATTAAAATCCCCCTTACTGAAAGTTTTGTTGAGAGTAAACCGTCGATATACTGCGATTTTCAGTTTTTTTTTCTTTAATTTAACCCACGTTGTTAGTGAAATGTGAAGGTGGACAACCGTAGAGTGTAATGACCAACCTTATAAACAACTCGAATATTAAGTAGCAATGATACTTTTTAGTATAATTGCTACTTTATTTATTGCCATGTACATGAGGGCACCCTCATAATGCATACAAGATTTGCCAGTGCAGACTACTGATCACATGTTGACCAGACCACACACTAGAAATTGAAGGGACGACGACGTTTCGGTCCGTCTTGGACCATTCTCAAGTCGATTGTGAGAATGGTCCATTCTCACAATCGACTTGAGAATGGTCCAAGACGGACCGAAACGTCGTCGTCCCTTCAATTTCTAGTGTGTGGTCTGGTCAACATACTTCAGCCACGTTATTGTGACTCATCGACTACTGATCACATGGCCTTGTATGACTATCCATCCAGCGACATGGGCGTTCCTGTTCAGGTCGGCCGAGCGGACAGCACGCTGGACTTGTGATCCTGTGGTCCTGGGTTCGATCCCAGGCGCCGGCGAGATACAATGGACAGAGTTTCTTTCACCCTATGCCTCTGTTACCTAGCAGTAAAATAGGTACCAGGGTGTTAGTCAGCTGTCACGGGCTGCTTCCTGGGGGTGGAGGCGTGGTCGAGGACCGGGCCGCGGGGACACTAAAAAGCCCCGAAATCATCTCAAGATAATCTCAAGATAATCACAATATATAAACCTTCATATAGTCTATGGGAGTTGCATTAATGCACATGTACCTAAATATGTTAATAAAACATAAGTTAAGGACGTTAAAAAGAAGAAAACAATGAAAATGGCAAATCAGTTTTCGACAAATCAGGTATCGACAAATCAGTCGATACCAGTTTGCTGGTACCGACTAAGTGATTACACACACATGCATGACAAACAATGTTACGAGATGATGGTGTTAGTGTGACGTAGATGGCTGTTAATATGTAACACTTTATAATAGTCTAGAGTAGTCGCATAAACGTGGATTTACCCATGTTTATAAAAAAGAAAACGGAGAAATAGGCTTGGAACATTTCTCTCAGCGGTGGACGACCGTAAAACTAGAGATATACGTTATTCATATACGTTAATTCATCACAAACATTGGAGGTATATTGGAGCGGGCCCGGGTGATGAAGAGCCCCGTGGGTGGGATATGGGGCCAGATTCACGAAGCAGTTACGCAAGTAGTTACGAACGTGTACATCTTTCCTCAATCTTTGACGGCTTTGGTTACATTTATTAAACAGTTTACAAGCATGAGAACTTCCCAATCAACTGTTGTTATTGTTATAAACAGCCTCCTGGTGTCCGGGAGTTAACTCATTAACTGTTTAATAATTGTAAACAAAGCCGCCAAAGATTGAGAAAAGATGTACAGGTTCGTAAGTGCTTGCGTAACTGCTTCGTGAATCTGGCCCCTGGAGTCTATGTATAGCGTATCAGATGCCTTCCTCATTGTTGCTTACGCCAACACAAGGCGGGGTTAGTGAGAGCCGTGAAGGACCATCACAGCGCTCGGGCCTGTACTGCACTGCTCCACTTAACGCTCTCAAATAGGAACTACATAGCAAAAGCTCGATATCTATTGAGTTCCATCTGAAAGCTTGTTGATTGACAATTAGTTATGCACACTCGCTGGAGGGATCAGAGGGCGGCGGTAATGGCAGGATTGGACTCGGGGTAATTAGGCATTACGCTTGGATTGTTGGCTTGGTTTCCCCTTTCTTATATTTTCATTCTTCTGTGGCTCGCCTCTCGGATGAAACCGGCGCCTTCACAGAAGAATTTCCTTGTGTTATTAACACATAAATAGCAACGTGGACTCTCACGGTACGCTTAAGATCAACAAGAATGTCTTAATACATTTTACTCTGTAGATCACACACTAGAAGGTGAAGGGACGACGACGTTTCGCTCCGTCCTGGACCATTCGGACAATCGACAATGAGAATGGTCCAGAACGGACCGATACGTCGTCGTCCCTTCACCTTCTAATGTGTGATCTGGTCAACTCACTTTAGCCACGTTAGTGTGATTCATCGCCTGCACCGTTACTTTAAGTCACATACTTGTGACTAGTAATAGAAGAGCTGTGAGGGGGTACAAAAAAAAAATATATATATATTGAAGACAATAAGCCCAGCGAGAAACTCAAACCCGGATTATTTATTGAAAGAATAATAAGAGAGACGATATATATATATATATATATATATATATATATATATATATATATATATATATATATATATATATATATATATATATATATATATATGTCGTACCTAGTAGCCAGAACGCACTTCTCAGCCTACTATGCAAGGCCTGATTTGAATAATAGGCCAAGTTTTCATGAATTAATTGCTTTTCGACTACCTAACCTACCTAACCTAACCTAACCTAACTTTTTCGGCTACCTAACCTAACCTAACCTATAAAGATAGCTTAGGTTAGGTTAGGTAGGATTTGTTAGGTTTGATCATATATCTAAGTTAATTTTAACTCCAATAAAAAAATTGACCTCATACATAATGAAATGGGTAGCTTTATCATTTCGTAAGAAAAAAATAAGAGAAAATATATTAATTCAGGAAAACTTAGCTTATTAGGCAAATCGGGCCTTGCATAGTAGGCCGAGTACGACGTTCTGGCTACTAGGTACAACATATATATATATATATATATATATATATATATATATATATATATATATATATGTAACAGAAAAATGAGGGCGAGAGAGAAAGATGTTTGAGAGGTGAGGACGTGACTACAGACGACTAAATCCCCGCCACCTCATGGTATCCTCACTTGTGTCGTGTATCGTCATGAGTCGTGTAATGAGAAGGCTGAGATCGTGTGGGTTGAGGTGAGCAGTGAGGTGAATGTGGGTTGAGTTCAATGAGGAGAAGGTTGGTTGAGAGGAGTGAGATGTATGTGGGGCTGAGATCAGTGAGATGAAAGTGGGGTATATGAGCTTTATTTTTATCTCCTCGACTCACCCCTCCCCCACCCACCCACCCCCTCATAGACATTGGAGCCAATTAATATATGCTGAAAGTGAATATATTATCGTATTTATATTAGGGGGGGGGGGGTTTGTGTCATTCGTATATCGTACTTACATATTTTATTTATATCTGGAGAAATCTATTTTTCTTTTTTGCGCTTGGAAGGGCTCACGAGGACAAGGAGCCGGGATACGAAGACTTTGTGAAGTGACGGTATCCACCCACTTGGAGCACCGGGGATCTTAACAAACCCCTTGTGTTTTGAGTTCTTCCTTTTGACCGTTGTTTGCACGGATTGGAAATAAAATCAAAAGCAAACACCGTGCGCTAGCAAACACCCACTGAGAATCGATAGACAGACAGGAACGCATCGATAGATATTTAATAATAACCGGCGGGTGAAGCGTTTCGAACCTCTCATACTTCAGACGCTGAGCGAACACTGACTTACTGCCCAATTCAGTAGCAGCAACGAGAGAAGAATCAATATTACCAGTATGAACCACTACGAGAATAACATCAGAAGCCTCAACAACAACTCCAATAATAGCATCAGCAACAACTACACGAATTCCATTAGCAATTACAAGAAATGCATTAGCAGCTGCAAAGGCGACAATTACACCAGCAGCAACAGCAGCAGCAGCTGCAGCAGCAACAGCAGCAGCAGCAGCAGCAGCAGCAGCAGCAGCAACAGCAGCAGCAGCAGCAGCAACATAAAAGAAGTCTACAGCAACGAACGAGTTCCACTGGTAAGAAACATCGTCATCTCGACAACATTTATAATACAGATCTCTGTAGATCTCTGCAGATTTCTGCGGATCTCTGCAGATCTCCGCAGGCACACACCTGCTTGTTTTACTTGAGGCAAACGCATCTAAGTTTTTGTGTGTGTGTGTTTTTTCTGGGCTGCGGATGCGAGTGTTTTTGTACTTGAGAACGAGCGATAGAGCGAGAGAAAACTTAAACGCTCGGAAGGGGGAAAAACCCCCAGCAGTATGCTGGAGAGAATCATTCTGAGCAGCTTCAACTCATTTTTTGGGAGTATTTGCATATCTCGGGTCACGGTTTCTTTAATGGAAATAGTTTGGGTGAGGTGTTGGGCTGAAGGCCTCTCAACCTATGGACGATTATTAAGGCCAACACTCTTACTGACCAACCAGCAGGTATACTTTAGTCCTGTACATTGTCCAGGACTAAAATAAACTCTTAAGTGTGCATGCACCAAGAAGAGGGGACACGGGAGACTGAAGAATCGTTGATTGGCTTCATCAAACAACAAACAAACATTCAGTCGAGTAATAACACAGGGAGAAGCCACAGGAAATGAGAAAAATTTGAAATTTTACACTCAAATCTCCAGTTTTTTCACTCCTCGAGAACTTGCAGAAGAGTGTATTTATGCAGCTCTGGTAATATGTGTTAAAATGTGGCGAGTTTGCTGAGACTAATTAAGAATCCAGATAAGAGAAAGAAAAATTGAGAAAGAGCTAAATGAAGGACTTTCTATTTCGCACATTTTTTTTAACAATTGAAGCATTACTTCACGAGGTGTATTAGAAACGAAAATATTATTGAAGGTACGTAGATACACTGAGATGGTTTGCTGGGACTCGGGACGTTGTTTTCTACGTGTGGTTTATTAAAGTTAATCCTCGTAAAATGTAGATGTATCTTGTAGTCTTGGAGGACGACTTAAATAGTGTATTAAGTGATTTTCATCCTCTGTGGGTCGTTTGAGACTTTTGTTGAGTGGAGAGGCGGCAGCTCGAAATGAAATTCGAGAGGAAATAGAA